>NW_007258913.1:12883-35777 GCF_000164805.1 Carlito syrichta | reverse complement strand
AAGTAGCCGGAATTACAGCCATGCGCTACCACGCCCAGCTGATTTTTTGATTTTATTGTAGAGATGAGGTCTGGCTGCCCAGGCGGGTCTCGAACCCGCGGGCTCAGGCAATTCACTCACCTCAGCCTCCCAAAGGCGCGGGATTACAGGCTGAGCCACCGAGCCCGGCCCTTGATACATTTTTAATGTTGCCATAATACTTCCTGAAAAAAAAAATAAAATGATGCTGGTAACATAATCCTAGGGTTGGCATTTAAAATTGTAATTTTGAATAACAAAGTAACAAAACACCTAGACTTCATGTCTGCATCCTCTTGTTTCTTTTCCATATTATCTTGCTTTCACTTGTTTCTGTTCATTTATTAATTCAAATATTTGTATTACTATATGTCCTACTACTCTCTTTCATAATATTTAATACCATAGGAAACTGTTTTAAGGATTGCAGATTTGTTTTTCATATAGATTTTCTGTAGGGGTGAAGGGAATTTTCCTTCCTCTCCATCCTCCTGAATGATCAATAATTTGAGTATATCAAACAAACTGACAATAGGCAAATTAATAGGAAAATAACTATACAACTATACATATTTATCACATGTACATATTCACAGAAAATGAGTCTCAAAGAAAGGACAGAATATTGAAGTTTTTATACTATCCTTAAGCTACAGGAAAAAAATAGAGACCTGGGGATAATCAGAGAAAGGTACATAACCCTCTCCCAAGAGAGGAGAAAAGTTGTGGTGAGCAAAGTCTGTTTTGTTATGCAGATAAAAATCTCTCAGGTAATCTCCAGCTGCCCTCAGAAAGAATAGATGGTAACCTAAACTTAAAGTTTCTCTGTTAAATCTTTAGAAATGTCAGACTTTTAACCTCTTTTCCTGTGAGTTAATCTTTCTTAGATCCAGATAAGACTGATAAGGGGCCCAGAGAAAACCTGTTTGCATCTGCTGTTTACTAATGTAGATTTCCTCTACAGATTCAAATCTCCCTCACGAAATGACAGCTTTTTAGAGCTATTCCTGTATCTGTGGCCACTCTGAATAGCCATCTTGAAGCATGTCAAAAAAAGTATATTTGGGGGTGGCATATTTTGGCTTCCCACAATTTTTGTTATGTTTAATGTTAAATGAGGTCACTTCTTTTGTAGAGAAAGGCATTTTATGTAGGGGAAAGAAACTACAAAATCAATCCATAGCCTGACAAATCTCAGAAAGGTAGCTCTCAAAACATACAACTTGCTAACAAGCATAAAAATGAAGTATCTGCTAAAAGGTCAGCTCCACTCTAAGCTTTTATCTGTTCGAGAAATAGCCCTTTGGGAACATGGGGTATCTTAAAAGACGGTTATATCTTTATGACTCCAGGACTTAGGTTGGAAGGGAAAAAAATTAAGAAACTCTATAAAAGTATTAAATTCGCACTTACGCTGAGTACAGAAACAGTCTATATGGTTTAGAGCTGATGCAGTGCCCTTAAAGTATGAAGATAAATACTTGTCAATGACACCAGAGGCTGATATTTTCCAGTATAGGGAAAGAAAATCTTTATTTGGAGGAGAGAAAGAATTTTAAAAAGTGATAGATTAACTTTTTACACTTTTTTAAAATTCAGGAATATCTTCAGTTTACTCTAAGTTAAGGAGTGAAATGGACATATAAAAAGGTAGAATTGTCTGAAAGTAGTGTTGGCCATTTTTGAAATTTTCCTGTAATTTCATTTCTTTCTCAGGAAAGAAAAATTAGAATGTGTGGAAGAAAGTTTTCTCTAGTCTTGATAGAACAAGCTTACATGATATTATATTGAATCATCTGCTTGTAAGTTGTACCTTAGAGTCATTCGTGTGCAGAAGCTGTTGTATATTCAGAATATATCCTTCAATTAAACTGTATTTATCATCAAATTGTGTTTACAAAGCTTTCTTTCTGTCATAGCACAGAGATTTGTACTAAAAAAAAAAATACCCATTCTACAAATCTCACCATGAATTATATATAAATTTTTGTTTAGTATTTTTCTGTATGGTTTAAAAACATGCATATTCCTACACAGAGTGACTCAAGAAGACTATAAAATCTTAGAGTAGATGAATTTATAAAACCTTGGATTGCCGGCTCGGTGGCTCAGCCTGTAATCCCGCACCTTTGGGAGGCTGAGGTGAGTGGATTGCCTGAGCCCGCGGGTTCGAGACCTGCCTGGGCAGTGAGACCTCATCTCTACAATTAAAAAAAAAAAAAAAATCAGCCGGGCGTGGTAGCGCATGCCTGTAATTACGGCTACTTGAAAGGCTGAGGCGGAAGGATCGCAGGAGCACAGCAGGTCAAGGCTGCGGTGGCTGGGAGCGGCCACTGCACTCCAGTCTGGGCGACAGAGTGAGACTCCAGCTCAAAAATAAATAAATAAATAAAACCTTGATTTATGTGACAGAGCATGGAGGCATAAATTCAAAGGATACAAGAACAAATGAACAAAAACAAAAGAAAAATGTCAGAAATAGAAAATAATAGAAAAGTAGTAGACTAAGAGTCTGTAATTTCTGATTCCCAGTGTTACTTCTATTATTAATTCATTTTGTGACTTAAAGAAAATCACTTTTTCTTCACTTGCAAAATGAAAGGATGAGATTCTATAACTGTAAACATCACTTTTAGCCCGATATGTCATGAAGTTGATCAGTTTTCTTATGCTTCCCTAGGGCTGATTCTGCTCTTTTCAAATCAGTAGAGGTCAATTCAGTGTGGATAGTCAAAGGTATGCTCAAGTGCTGCCCTGAGGACATAGCTTGGAGTAGAAAGACCAGATGGAAAAAAAAAAAAAAAAAAAAAGACACAAAAAGAGCTCAAATGAGCCTCTTCTTACCCTAAATCTGTATAACTTGAATTGTTTTTTTATTTATCAAAAAGAAAGAAGCATAATTTTTAGAATTTACTGATAAAGAATAAAATGTATCTACAGTGTTTACACTGTTTGCTTCCTAGTGGTGAAAAAGTTATTGTTAGTTCTAAATGCAGTTTAATACAAGCAAATAACTTATAAAGAAGAAGAAGACCTCAGTGATTTGCAGAAGGCTGGTCAATGTATTCAGAGTACACAATATAAACCAGTTATTTCAGCCTTTTGTCCATTTTACTGAAACTATTTTCTCCAGATTTTTTTTTTTTGCTGTAAACAAGAACAAAAGGTTTTTCTTGCATAAAGTGAAATATAGTTTCATATGGTTATGGCAAATTACATTTTAGCAGAGGAACAACATTTTGTTCTTGAGTAGAAGTCTATGTCAAAGCAGACACTGCACTTGACAAAGTTAAACAGGCAAAGGATACTTTATTTGAGGTTATTACAAAAGGCGAAGCCAAAATTCAGTCTGAGCTCAACTCCATTAAAGCAAAGGGATGGAGAGGTTTTTTGTTTTTGTTTTTGTTTGGTTTTGTCTTGAGTTGAGTTTCTGTCACTCAGATGTAATTGCAGTGGCATGATCACCTCTCACATGCAGCCTCAACCTCCTGGGCTCAGGAGATCCTACTGCCTCAGCCTCTGGAGTATAGGTATGCACCACCAAGCCTGACTAATTATTATTATTTTTTTTTTTGTGGAGACAAAATCTTACTATGTTGCCCAGGCTGATCTCAAACACCGGGGTTCAAGCAATCCTCCCACCTCAGTCTCCCCAAATACTGGGATTACAGATGTGAGTCACTGTACCTGGCCAGGATGGAAAATTTGTAAGAACTGAGGGTCTTGGAGGAGAGGAGGAAGTAATTTTAAGCCATCTCTGTTTGCTTATTGGCCTTACCCAAAAGAAAAGGAACTCTATCTTCATGACATGATAGTTTTGCCACTTGGAACAAGACACACCAAAGAAGTTAGGCTGAGCCGGGCTCGGTGGCTCAGCCTGTAATCCCAGCTCTTTGGGAGGCGGAGGTGAATGGATTGTCTAAACCCACGGGATCGAGACCCGCCTGGGCAACTTGGCGAGACCTGATCTCTACAATAAATTGAAAAAAAAAAAAAAAACCAATTAGCCAGGCATGGTAGGGCGCGCCTGTAGTTCCAGTTACTTGGAAGACTGAGGCGGAAGTATCGCCAGAGCCCAGCTGGTTAAGGCTGCAGTGGCAGGGAACGGCCCCTGCATTCCAGTCTGGGTGACAGAGTGAGACTCCAACTCAAAAAAAAAAGAAAAGAAAGAAAGAAATTAGGTTGAAATTCTATCACAGAGGATAGGAATAGGTGTGCTATTTTTGTTAATGATTACTTTTTAGTGAGATGGTCTTTGGGTCCTTGAGAAAGATAGTTGTAGAGGCCAAAGGAAAGCTTTCCCTTTACTTTATGAAGTTTTGCTGAAAACCAGCTAACAAAAGGCACATTTATAGAAAATATGGCATGCAAATTTATTAATGTGCACAGGAGAGATTCACAGAGTGTTTATTTCACCATACAATGGTATACATTTGATTATATATCCTTCTTCTTAGGAGAAAGGGATATTGGGAAATGTGAATGATTTGGGGGGGGCGTAAATAATTTTTAGAGGAATTCAATGGAATTGAAGAACATACAAAGATTTTGCCTGGGACAAAGTCTGTTGAGCCCACGGAGCAGACAGTGATTTGTGACAAACATCTGTGCAGGTGTGTTGATGGACTTCATATCTTTTCCTGCAATATGATTTTAGCTAATGAAAACTCAGGGAAGGGACTAGAAGTAATTGTTTTCTTTTTTGGTTAATTCAGACTTTAGGCATGTAAGGGAACTTCAAAGAACAACTTAATCCTATGCTTTAGGAAAGAAAAAAACATTGAGAGACAGAAAGGGAAGGGAAAAGATAAGAGAGACTTTAGGGCATCTTCAGTCAAGTATGTCAAAGAGCATATTTTGGAGTAATGGTTTCTGAGCCCCAACATAGTCCTAAATTGTAGAACTGGAAAAAGGTTTTTAAGAAGATTTGTATCTTAAAAGGGCAGAAAAAGAACTTACACAATTAAAAGTTTTCCAAAGTAAATTATCTAAGAAAAAGGAGGTCAGGGACCTAGTCAGGAAAATTTAGTCAAGCTAAAGAGAAGGTATGAAGGCTTTAATCACCTGGTAAGCCACAACTTGAATATTAACAAAAATTCAAATTCACAATTGATATAATACCAAAAAACGAAAAAAATAAAAACAGGAAAAAGAAATCATGTACAGGAACATATTTCAGTAAAAAGCAATATTTTTTCAAAAGTTTTTATTTTCCAAAATCTGCAAGATATAATCACTACAGACAGAAACAAGCAAGCATAGAAAGTTTAACAAATGCTGCCCACTGCTCTAAGTGTTGAAATACAGTTATAAAATTCAGTTCCTGCCTCTAGAAGTTTCTAGTCTAGCAAAGAGGAATATAAAGAGATAATGATCAATACAAGGTTGTATGTGTTAAATATCAAATGTGAAGTGAGGCAGGGTAGCTAGCACAGGTAAGACATAGATAAATTTCCCATAGGTAGGTTTTGGTAAGCATTCAGATATTTTTAAAATTACATTTCACTGCAGGCCAAGCTGACAGCCTACTCCGCCCCCTCGCATATCAAAAGAAAACTCCATCAGATGCAAGAATAGGACAATCCAACCTTTCAATTCATGGCTTAGCATAATAATCACTAAGAATCTTTCAGGTTCCCAGTCAGGTGGAAGGCCTAAATACCACCCCCTTAACTAACCAAAACCACAGAAATGATAATAAGACCACCTTAGGCCAGGCGGGGTGGCCTATAATCCCAGCAATTTGGGAGGCCAAGGTGAGAGGATTGTCTGAGCCTCAGGGTTCAAGACCAGTCTGGGCAACTTGGTAAGACCTCGTCTCTACCATAAGTCACAAAAATCTAGCCAGGCATGGTGGCATATATCTGTAGTTCCAGTTATTTGAAAGGCGGAGGTGGAAGAACCGCCTGAGCCCAACAGGTCGAGGCTGCAGTGACTGTGAGTGTGGCACTGCACTCCAGCCTCGGTGACAAGAGTGAGACTCCGACTCAAAAAAAAAAAAAAAAAAAAAAAGAGACCACCTTTTAGCTAAGGAACGTGTGAATTGGAAATGTCTGGCAGGTACCTTGCAAAAGACAATGTGTTCAGGAAATGACCACCCTCCCTTTGTCACCACCCATCATGAGCCCAGAGGTGTCAATCTCCAGAGTGATGGCTGCCTAAGCTCCACCCTTTTAGCAGATCAATCATTGCAATGGTATATCAGGTCAATTGTAAATAGCAAACGTGAGGTTTCTTTCATCCATGCCAACTCTGGCATTTCTCCACTCCTTTTCACTTTTCTTTCTCTAATAAACTTTGTCTCTAAAATTCATTTTAAAAACCAGCCAGCCGGGCTCGGTGGTTCAGCCTATAATCCCACGCCTTTGGGAGGCTGAGGTGAGTGGATTGCCTGAGCCCGCGGGTTCGAGACCCGCCTGGGCAGTGAGACCTCATCTCTACAATAAATCAAAAAATCAGCTGGGCGTGGTAGCGCGTGCCTGTAATTCCGGCTACTTGGAAGGCTGAGGCGGAAGGATCGCCGGAGCCCAGCAGGTCGAGGCTGTGGTGGCCGGGAGCAGCCACTGCACTCCAATCTGGGCAACAGAGTGAGACTCCAACTCAAAAAAATAAAAAAAATTAAAAATAAAAATAAAAACCAGCCAAAGAATCCTAAGGTTTTACGCCGCACCCTACCCAGCATCATGAAGTGCTGATGGAAAAGACTCTAAGAATTCAGCAAGGAGATGACTCTCGCATGAACACAAGTTTGTATATGCGAGTGTTGTACCCCAAAGTCCTAAATCCGAGAGACCACCAAAGAGCCAGCTCCGATGCAAACACACGAGAGTCTTTATTCAGGCTCGAGTCTGGGTTCACAAACCGAATAGCAGCTCGAGAATGAGAGCCCCGACCTAGTACAGCAAGTGGTTTATATACACAGTTGCAAGGGAAGGGCTGGGCGTAACCGGTTTTTCCTAGGCTTGAGACATTGTTCAATTAGAAGAGGGCATGATGTAGAAAACGAAGTCCACAGACCTTGCATAATTAGTTCTCAGTTAGGTCCACGGTGATGTCGGGGGACAGGAGTGCTTGAGATTGGTGCATTCACTTTTGATTTGCGCGGGCACGGGCTCGGCTGCCCGTGATTGACTACTAACGGCTACATGGGCAGAGTGGAGTTAGTTAAGCCATCTGGAATGTTAGATAAGCTGCAGTTTACACAGTCACTGTGACTGTGCATAAATCAGCTTGGGCATACAAGCAGGTTTGAAACAACACAGAGCCCACCAGAAGAGTGGCTGGCGCCACAGAGCCCACCATAATTCAAGCAAAGGAATATCCGGGAGGGGCTTATTGCTTAACATTCACACTGCCAGCAGTGGTTGCAGAAGCAGAAGAAGCCGGTAATTTCAATTAACATGGTTATTATGGGACAAACAAAAACTTAACAAAGTTCTAAGTACAAACACTGCAAATACTTTGTAACTTTACGGTCACAGTTACTACCAGGCGCCTTACATATGCCTAGTCTTACGGGGTTTGAGGGATTTATAAAATACAGTGAACGTGAGGTAGGAATTCATATAGTAAACATTTCTTTCATAGCAAGTATAGTTCTTTTGAGTCTCTCAGCGAGGTTCCATCAAATCAACCTTTTAAATTATACCGATAACACTGTAACTTTGCCAGTGATATCCCAGGTAAAGCAGTTTTAAATTATAATAGGCAACTAGAAAAAAAAAAGAAAAGAAAGAAACAGAAGGGATAATTTTCATGCATTGAGCATCTCTAGCTAGAAACTTTATACCTACCTTGATACTCAGTTGCTTAGGAGAAAAGAAGATACATCTGCACCTGGGAAAGAGATTAACCTATTGCAATTTTTTTGTTGGGCAGACATAAGAATGGTATAGGTTCAACACTAACCCAAACTCAACAAAATATCCATCTAGAAAAATGATCTCAGACAAATTTGACTTTTTAACTTCCTTCCTGTCTGTTTTCAGGTTTTTGGCCCAATATGTATTTTCTTTTTAAAAATGAGGAAAGGGAAACACCATCTATTTATCATTTAACATAAATTAGTCAGATTAACCTGGTTTCTCTTGATCTTCCCTCCCATCTCCCTATCATACTTTTTTTTTGTGAATGATACTTTTCTCAAGCAAGTACCAGGCTGGAATTTCTCTTTATTTAAATACTAAAGAAATATGCATCCCAGAAAGTTTTGCATTATGGATGTTTTGTTGCCAAACTCTATTTCAAACCAATAAATGATTTCTATGGCCACAGAAGGACATGATCATTTCAAACTTATAATTATCACAGACTTTGAATTGATGGCAACAGAGCCCAGATACCTTGACTATTATAGAGGTTGAAACTAGAAAGCAAATCTTTGCCAACTTAACTTGACAGAGCCCAGCTCCACTTACCTTCAGAGGAAGCTTTTATATGTACCTTTTTAAAACAACCTAAGTGATTTCAATACTATTTGACATTGCTGATGCTGTTGCATGTATCCTTTTTAATTGGTAGTCTTTTGTATTTAGAGTCTTGACTTAATTTTGTAACAAAGTTTGTCACATAGAATCCAATAAATAATTAACTGACTGGAGTGTGGTTGAGACCTCATGATCTATGTATATTTTAATAGTGCTGGAACTTAGCCTCTGCACTCTCTTCACTTTCAGTGATCCTTTTAAAAGACCCAAGACACTTTTCATTTTAAAGTGATAATAAAAGAGAGACATATTCTCTCTCTTAGCTTCTCTGAAGCACTGTGTGTGTGGAAATGAGATCCTGCCTGCCCAGAAACCAGACCTTCTTTTACACACAAGATATTTCTATAGGAAAGATCACCATCATGACCTTTTTATTTTGAAGGATGGATCATTTGGCTTCAGCTCTCGTCAACTGTCACTATGGCTGTAACAATGTAAGGAGCCCCTGTTTGTACCTACAGACATGCTGAGGGTGATTTAATATTGTCTAAGAGGTGTCTCATTTACTGTGCACTGGAATTATCTTTATCAGGAGGGCAGACTGCACACAAGTAATGTCATGCTCAGACTGAATTCATGGTAAGAGAGTTAGAATAAGGAGATGTGGTTTCAATGCTTCTAAAAGCATTTCTTTTCTAAAAAGAAAGGCTCAGCTGAAGCCTACTGCTATGTTTTGCTTTCTCCCTCTTCCTACGTTTCCTTACTTCATAAATATATTCATATTGGCTAAGTGTAGGCTTATAAAAAATCCTACACAAGAAGGAACAATGAGAAAATATATGTTAATTTGTATTTCCTAATTTACCTATTGTATACTCCTAACTCTGCCATAATTTACATAAGTGCAAATTAAAAATAAAAGACTTTGTTCTCCCTGTTCAAAATAAAGAAAGAGATTTCCTTTCTCTCCTTTCTCTTTAGGCAATTACTTTAGAAAACTTGTAAATGTGAGTACTGTGTTCTCTCTTTGAAATGTATAAATCTTTTTGAAAACTAGATAGGCTTTATTAGCTTTATAACCTAGAAATCTCATTCTTAAGGACCTGGAAGGATCTTTTTGAAATGTAAAAACCAAAGGAGATAGCACCCCTATCTCCCTGTTTCTGTGGGCACATAAAAGACTTGCTTTAATTGCAAAACTTGGCTCAGTGGCTCAGCCTGTAATCCCAGCAATTTGGGAGGCCAAGGTGAGTGGATTGCCTGAGCCCGCAGCTTGGAGACCCGCCCGGGCAACTTGGCAAGACCTCATCCCTACAATAAAAAAATCAAAAAGTCAGCCAGGCGTGGTAGCGCGCCTGTAGTTCTGGCTACTTGGAAGGATAGCAGGAGACCAGCAGGTGGAGGCTACAGTGGCCAGGAGCGGCCACTACACTCCAGTCTGGGTGACAGAGTGAGACTCCAACTCAAAAAAAGAAAAAAAAAATTGCAAAACTCTCTTGTATCATAAAGACATAAAAAGTTTGTTTTTCTCTTAATAAAGACAATTAGCTATCACAGATAGTCACCCCGATTGCGAGGTGAATTTAAGAAGTAGATTTGACAAACGGGGCTGTCAAGTCCTCTTAAGAGACGACTATTGTTCTTTTTGAAAACATGTATGCTTGGCTATATTAACTGGTGAGATTTCTTTCCGTCTTTACAATCTTTTTGCTCATTGCTTATAATGCCCATCACCTTCTGATTTAATTCTAATTTAGTAATAAAACTATTTTCTTTTTCTACCTTTTTTTGTGGGAAAGTCAGAACATGCTCCCCCAAAATATGATTCTTTGCCATACTATTTTGGGTTGGAAGAAATAGAAAAATCTACAGAAGTAGGAAGGTTACTCCCAGACTTCCTCCCACCTTTCTCCCATGAAGAAGACCATAAAAGAATTCTCTGTTCTTTACCTGAAGCAAATACTCTCCCTATATCCAGAGGAAAGATACCAGAGACACCAAGAAGAATTTGAACAAAAAGGCCTTGTTTAGTTTCCCCAGTTTGTTACCATTAGATCATACCCTTTAGTTTCCCAATCATGTTTCTGTATGACTGTACGTGTTATTTCCTTTTCCTTCATTTTTGAAGGCTCAGATGTCTTCATTTCTGAAGGCTCAGTTGTCATATAAAACTTATATCAAATAAATTTGTAAGTTTTCTTTTGTTAATCTGTCTTATTTTACAGGGCTTTCAGCCATGAACCCTGTGATAGATGAGAAAAAGATATCATTTTTTTCATCCTTACAATGGGTTGGGAGAGAATTTTGGTTTTAATTATATTTTTTCCACAATATCAACCACAGTTTGTTAGGACAAACAACAAAAAGATCAACCATTTATTTTGTACTGATTGGAGAAGGTAGATGCTTAGAATTTACCAGGGTTCTGACCTCAGGATATTTTCTCACATTTAATTCCTTGCTATTATATTTAAGTTAAAATGTGTCTTTTATGCGGATTTTGATGTTTGTCAAACTATGTATACACATTTCCACAGCAATTGATTTTAGGGTAATGATTTTCTTCCATGACACATGGGATTTAAGTCCCCACTCTGAAACATATGCATAACACTAAAGGCAAACACCATTCTTTTAATCATTACTAATTAACTCTACTCTGTCATACTCTGTAAAAGATGGATTACTGAAAGTATATCCTGAATTCCAATTAATTTGGGGGCTAATTGCTGTGTGATTTTAGGTAAATTGAGATACTTCAATAAATACTTATGATTTACAACATTAAACTTAAAGTTGAAAAGTAAAAAATTGGCAGAAATCATAAAATCTTTAATGACTAACTATCCTAGTACACAGTTGCCTAATTTACATGAATTGTCAGAAGATTAATCATAATTAGCATTAATTGAGTATTCATAGTATGTAGCCTTGCACTATTTTCTTTGTATGTCATCAGTATACAGATGTTCTCAATTTATGATGGCGCTACATACAATAAATCCATCACAAGTAAAAAAATATCATATTAGTAATGTCATACTCCAATAAACCCACTGAAAAGTTAAAATTTGTAAGTTAAACCATCATAACTTGGGGAATATCTTTACTACTGGTGTTTTTAAAAATTCACTGTAGCATGTAGATCAATGGAACAAGATGGAGATACCAGAAGCAAAACCTCAATTTCTCATCCAGCTCATCTTCAACAAAGCCTCCACCACCAACCACTGGGGAGAGGAGAACCTATTCAGTAAATGGTGCTGGGAAAACTGGCTGACCACCTGCAGAAGATTTAAAAGAGACCCTTGCCTATCATCATACACAAAAATCAACTCTAAATGGATCAAAGACCTAAATGTAAAACCCCAAACTATAAGAACCTTAGAAAATGCAGGAGATACCCCTATGGAAATTGGAACTGGCAACAAATTCCTGGACAAAACCCCAAGTGCCCATGCCATAAGAGATAAGATAGACAAATAGGACCTCATCAGACTGACAAACTTCTGCAAAGTCAAAGAAACCATCAAGATGGCAGGGAGACAGCTCACAGACTGGAAAAAATATTTCCAACTATATGTCTGACAAAGACCTAACATCTAGGATCTACAAGGAACTCAACCATGCTGAAAAGAAAATAAAATAAACAGCTCCATTACAAAGTGAGCAAAAGATATAAATAGACACTTCCCAAAAGATGACATATGAGCAGCCAATAGATACATGAAAAAATGTTCACTCTCAGTAGTTATCAAAGAAGTGCAAATTAAAACCACACTGAGACACCACCTAAGTCCAGTCAGGTTGGCCATCACCAATAACTCAAAAACAACAGATACAGGACAGGAAAGGATGCAAGGAAAAGGGAACATTTCTACACTGTTGGTGGAATGTTAACTAGTACAACTTCTATGGAAAATAGTTTGGCGATTCCTAAGAGATCTAAAAATCAACCTTCATACGACCCTGCAATCCCCCTGCTGGAAATATACCCAAAGGAACTCAGATCAGTCAATGAAAAAGATACCTGTACACGCATGTTTATTGCAGTATTATGCAAAATAGTAAAAACATGGAAACAACCATACTGTCCATCAAAAGAGTACTGAATAAAAAAAATTGTGGTACCTATACACAATAGAATATTATGCAGCCATAAAGAAGGACAAAATTATGAACTTCACAGCAACTTGAACTTCACAGCAACTTGGTTGGACTTAGAGTCCATAATACTGAGTGATCTATTATAGAAACAAAGAACTGAGTGTCACATTCCCACTCATAAGGGGACCTTGAACAATTATTGTAAGTAAAGCATAGGCAGTAATGGGAAACTTCCAGAGGGTAGGTGGATTGGCAGTAGTGGGAATCTGCCAGGGGAGGGAGTAGGCACACCTCATCAACAAGGGTAGCTGAGTAATGAACATTTGTATACCCAACCCTGAACTGTGCCCCATATCTTTAAAATAAAAAAATTAATTTAACAAAATTCACTGTATTTTTCTTCTGTGTGATAACTTGAAGAGTCTATATATTTGTCCCAGAGATACTGTCATCATTTAGAAGTATTTTAAAATTTCAAATAATTCCCCCCAAATTCCCTTTGAGTATTATTTTTAGTCTGTTGAAACTCTGGATTCATATGTTTGCTTATTGAAGATAAATTAACCCTTAGGAAGGACAAACTCATTGAGGGTTATAGCTGGCATATCAGGGAATTAAAATAGGTAATATCACTTTTCATTTAAAACTATTTTGAATTGTGACTAAATAATAATGCTTAAAAAAACATTGTTTCAGCCAGGTGCGGTGGCTCAAGCCTATAATCCCAGCACCTTGGGAGGTTGAAGTGAGAGGATTGCCTGAGCCCGTGGGTTCGAGACCAGCCTGGGCAACATGGTGAGACCTAGTCACTACAATAAATTAAAAAATTAGCTGGGCGTGGTAGTATACACCTGTAGTTTCAACTACTTGGAAGGCTGAGGTGGAAGGATCCCCTGAGCCCAGCAAGTTGAGACTGCAGTGGCTGGGAGCATTCCACTGCACTCCAGCCTGGGCAACAGAGTGGGACTCCAACTCAAAAAAAAAAAATCATTTTTTAACTGACTCTGAAGTGGATAATTTCATTGAAAGCCATTTTCATAACCAAGAGTTATCATGAGTTAGATCATTTCAGGGTAATTTGTAGCATATTGTTACAAAGGAGTACAGTGAAGAAATAAATAAAAACAAATCTCAAGAGGTTAAAAAATGGCTGAATAATTTAAGTTTTCATATTTAATCATTTGGAAAATATATTTACAAATTTGTAAAAATTCATATTTGAGGCTTCACGTTTCCAGTCCTACATGTAAGAAATTTGGACTTCATCAAGCTATAAAGTTTGTGCATAGCAAAAGACATAATAAGCAGAGTAAATAGGCAACCTACAGAGTGGGAAAAAACTATTTGCAAATTATGCATCCAAAAAAGTTGTAATATCCAGAATCTACAAAGAACTCAAACACATCACCGAGGAAAAAAACAAATAAGCTCATTAAAAAGTTGGCAAATGACATAACAGACACATCTCAAAAGAAGAAACAAAAATGGTCAACAAACATATGAAAAAATGGTGAACATCACAAGTTATCAGGGAAATGCAAATTAAAACCACAATGGAATACCAACTTACACCAGAGTGGCCATTATTAAAAAATAAAAATTATAAAAATAAAATAACTGTTGGCACCAATGCTATGAAAAGGGAACTCATACACTTTGGTGGGAATGTGATATAGTATAACCTCTCTGGAAACAGTAAGAAACAGTAAGGAGATTTCTCAAGGAACTAAAAGTGGATGAACCATTTGATCCAGCAATCCCACTAGTTAACTTGATATCTACCCAAAGGAAAAGAAGTCATAGTACAAAGAAGAAACCAACACTTGTATGTTTATTGCATCACAATTCACAGTGGCAAAGATGTGGAATCAACCTAAAAATCCATCAACAGATCTGTGGATAAAGAAAATGTGACACACACACACACACACACACACACACACACACACACACACACACCCATGGAATACTATTCAGCCATAAAAAGAATAAAATATTTGAGGCCATTATCCTAAGTGAAGTAGCACAGGAATAGAAAACCAAATAACACATGTTCTCACTTATAAGTGGAAATTAAATTAAATTAAAGGGTCACAAAGGCATAGAAAAGGGCACGGTGGACATTGGAGGCATAGGGTTGAGGGATCAAAATTTGTCTACCGAGTACAATGTGCAATAGTGGGGGTGATGGATACATTTAAAGTCCAGACTTCTTCATCACTATATAATACATCTAGGTAATCAAACCACTTGTATTCCTAAAGCTATTGAATTTTTTTTTTAAGGAGTTTGAGAGTCATCATTCTGTCTTAGGTAAAAAGCTGAAAAATGTGAAAAGAACCAATAACTTTTCTTAGCTCCATCAGAGAAGGGAATAAAATCACAGGACAAATCACTGCTCTCAAAATTGGAGAGACTGATGCAGGGATATGGGGAATCACAAGTTGCCAGAGCAGAAACTCACAATTGGTACTAGGGTAGAGAACCTAACTAATAATTGATAAATGTTTGGAAATAAAGTGTGGACAAGTCTGAGAATTAAAAGATCCAGAGTGAGTGATGTCCAGTTACAGGAGATTCCCATACTCTGGTGCGTTTCTCTCCTGGGCTTCTGTCATGTTCTCACAATGAAGATTACCAAAAAATCCCCTCTGGTTTCTAGTGGGATGAGGGTGAAAACCTTTTAGAAATACAGCAGAGAATTGTGTTCTTCTTCTTCTTTTTTTCTCTGCAAAAACTATAGGTTTAATTTTTAAAATTTCTTCATAAGGAATTTTTACAATTCATGTAACATTTTTTATTTCTTCATTTTGTCCTAATCTTCTTTTGCAGGTCCTCTTTATCTTCTTCCTTCCCTCCTTCTTATCAACTCTTTTAAAAAAAAAAATTAGCAGGTCTGTTTTTAAAATTTTTAATTCTAAAATTTTAGAGATGTGGGGTACAATTTAAGGTTAGGTATAAATGTTCATTATGCAGATATCCTTGTTGATAAGGTGTGCCCCTCCTCCCATTGGCAGTTTCCCTCAACTGCGAATCCCATCCCACCTCCCCTGGCAACTTCCCATTGCTACTAATTCCTTTCTTACATTGTTGTGATAATTGTTCAAGGTCCACTTATGAGTGAGAACATATGGTACTCTGTTCTTTGTTTCTGTGATAGATCACTGAATATGATAACAAGGCCTTCCCTCAAATGAAACTACTTTACCATTTTACTAACCCATTGGGGGTTTTAGAAGCATCTAACTGGCCTGGAAGATGCGACATAACCAGCTCCAGCCTCTTCTAGCCATCTGTCCCAATCTACAAAGAAGAAAAAAACTGAGAAGTATTTGTGAAGTTTACAAGCCAGGGACAAAAACTCAATAAAAGACAGTGACCTAATTATAGGACAACAGAATTACAGAATGTTTTACCTCCCCTGCACCTTACCACCACATCCTTAACAACCTATCTATTGGCGATTCTATTGCACAATGCATTATGTCTGACTTTCAACAAAAATTACAAGACATACTAAAAGGAAACAATCAGAGAGATTTGGATATTACAAAAAGTTTGAATTATTAGGTCAGAAATTTAAAACAAGTATGGTTAGCATGCCAGGTGATCTAATAAAAAGAAGTAGACAACATTGAAGAACTGGTCAGTAATATTAACTAAGAAACACAAATTCTAAAAAAGAATTAAAAAGAAATGTTAGAGGAGAAAAAAACTCTACAACGTTTATTGGAATGGCCACAACCTATGATACCTAAAATACCAAATGCTGGCGAGGGTGTGAAACAACAGAAACTTTTAAAAAAAAAATGAAGAATTCCTCTGATGATTCATTAATACTGAACATGGCTAAGGAAAGAATATCTGAGCTCCAAAATATGTCAATAGAAACTTTCAAAACTGAAAAACAGAGAAAAAAAGACTAAAAGGAACAGAATATCTTAGAAACTGTGTGACAACTGCAAAAGATATCACATATGCATAATTAGAATACCAAAAAAAAAAAACCAGAGAAAGACACAGAAAAAAAATGTTTGAAATAATGATGACTGAGAAGTTCCCCAAATTAATGTCAGACACCAAACCACAGATCCAAGAAACTCAGAGAACACTAATCAGGATAAATGCCAAAAAATATATGCCTAGGCACATCACATTCAAACTGCAAAAAATCATTTTTAAAAAGTATTGAAATAAGCTAGGTTGAAGAGAACTGAGAATACCTTATAATAAAAAAAAGTATATGTAAGAAATCATCCAACTTTTTTTCAGAAACATGCAAGCAATTGGGAATGGAATGAAATATTATAAATGCTGAGGGAAAAAAACTCACAATAACAGTATTCTTAATCTGTGAAAATATTTTTTTAAGTAAGGATAAAGTGTTTAATTTTCAGACTAACAAAAATGGAGGAAATTTGTTATCAGTAAATGAGTCTGGCAAGAAATATTAGAATACCTTTTTCAGAGAGAAGAAGAATAATAGGTGCATATGAAGAAAGAGAATTAGAGAAAAAATAAGTGAAGGTAAAATATAAACCTTTGTTTCTTCTCTTTTTAATTGATACTAAAAATAATAGTCTGCTCAAAATAATAACAATGATATATTTGATGATTATAGCTTACATATAAGTGAAGTGACTGACAGCCATAATACAAGGGATGAATGGACGAAATTAGGAATATTTTATTATGAACTATTTGCACTATCCATAAAGTGGTATAGAAATACTTAAAAGAAGGCTCAGCTTGTAATTGCAGCACTTTGGGAGGCAGAGGCAAGTGGATTGCCTGAGCCCGCGGGTTCGAAACCAGCCAGGCAACTTGGCAAGACTTCATCTCCACAATAAACAAAAAATTAGCCAGGCTTGTTAGTGCACGCCTGTAGTTCCAACTACTTGGAAGGCTGAGGTGAAATTATCGCCAGAGCCCAGCAGTAAGTCAACATTGGGATGGCTGTGAGTGTGCCACCATACTCCAGCTTGGGCGATGAAGTGAGACTCCAACTCAAAAAAAAAAAGAAATACTTAAAAGGGAATCTGGATTAGTTACAAATGTATATTGCAAGCTGTAGGACAAACACTTAAAAAGTTAAAAAGAGAGAGAGAGATGTATAAATGATATGCTAAGGAAAAGGAAAAAGGGACTCAATTAAAATTACATAGAGCAGAAAAAATTGTGAAGACAAAAATAGAAAGAAAAAGCAAGAATAATGAATAGAAAATAGTAACAAATATAATAGATATTATCCAATCCAATGATATCTATAATCATCTTAAATCTATCACAGAAACAAAGAATAAGTACCATATGTTCTCACTCATAAGTGGACCTTGAACAATTATAATACTGTAAGAAAGGAATTAGCAGTAGTGAAAAACTGTCAAGGAAAGGGGGGACTGGCTAGGGGAGGGAGGGACATACCTCATCAATAAGGATACCTGCATAATCAGTTTATATATCTAACCCTGAATTGTGCCCTACATCTTTATAATAAAAAAATAAATAAAAATAATGTTTTCAACTCTAAAAAAAAAAAAATCAATGATCTAAGTGCACCAATTAAAAAACAGAGGTTGTCAGAATGGATTATAAAAAGACCCAACTATATGCTGTCTGCAGAAACAAAACAAAACAAAAACTCATTTTAAATATAAAGATATATATATTAAAAGGGGATAAAGAAAGATAAATATTACTAAAACTAATTTTTAAAAAAACTTTGATTTCAGATGAAGCATACTTCAGAACAAAGAAATTTATCAGGAATAAAAAGTGGCATTGCATAATGATAAAGGTACCAGTTCTCCAAGAAGACATAATAATCTTTAATGTGTATGCACTTCAAAACAGAACATCAAAACATGTGAGGCAAAACTGTTAGAATTATGAAGAGAAATAGATGAATCCACCATTAAAGTTGGATATTTCTACACCACTCTATCAGAAGTGCACAGATGCAACAGGCAGAGAATCAGCAAGGAATTAGGTAAACTTAATAGTACCAGTGCATCAATCAATTGAATATAATTGATATCTATTGACTACTTCAGTCAACAATAGCAGAATATATCTTCCTTTCAAGTGCAGAACATTCACCAAGATAGACCACATTCTAGGTCATAAAACACACCTTAATAACTTTAAAATAATATAAATCATACAATGTCTACTCTCAGATCACAGTGGAAAGTTAGATAGAAAATTCCAAAGTACTAGGAGAGTAACACTATGTGTTTAATTAAAACATTGGCCAAAGAAGAAATTTCAACAAAAATTTTGAAACATCCACCACTAAATGAAAATAAAAGCACAACATATCAAAATTTGTGGGATGCAGCAAAGGCAATACTTGCAGGTAAATTTACAGGCTTGAATATATATTTTAAAACAGAAGACACACCTAAAATTATTAACGTAAGATTCCACCTTAAGAGATCAGAAAAAGAAGAGCAGAAAATATTCAACATTAGACAATAAAATTAAAAACAGAGAGTTCTGGTAAGATGGCAATGGCATAGGTGGGACTGTGAAATTCTCTGAAAGTGAGTTCCCAAAAAGACTCTTACTTTCCTTCCCCTACCTTGCTGCCCACCACCAACCACACTGGTCCAAGGCCTGGAGACCCTCAGTCCCATGCAAGGCTAGCTATTGGGGCCCCTTGGCTGCTGCTGATCCACCATAGGCGGCCCCAGGTACTGGCCTTGTGAAGATCCCAGCTCCCTCCCGAGCTACAACTTCTCACCCAGCCCCAAGCCGCCAGCTGCCACCTGTGGAGGCCTTTGGATACTGCCTGCTGGAGTTCTGGGTTCCCTCGCCAGCTACACTGATCCACTTGGTACTTAGCAGCTGCCAGCTCCCTCCCTGACAGGGCACCCAGCCCAGCAGCCCAGAGCTCGCTCCTCAGAGCTCCAGCTCCCTGCCCTGGGTTCTGGGCCCCCACCCAGCCGTATTTCAAACTGCCGTCACCCAGGGAGGTTCCAGGCACCTGCCCCTCAGGGATACTAGCTCCATTCCTGGCTGAAGTGCCCTGTGCAGTGCCAAAGCCACAGTCACTGCTCACCACCCACCCTTTGAAGTTTCGGTCCCTGCTCTGGCTGAGGCACCCAGCATGGGACCCCATGGTTGTATAAGGGAACAGTATATCTTAAGGAAGTACTGATCAGCTGCTCTCAGCTCTTAGCTCCAGAAGAGGGAATCCCCAGCTCCTTCCTCCACCCCAGGCCACTGGTGGCACACCAGATCTAGCGGCCAGCTGTGTCTCTGATCCCCAGTGCCTGACACTGGAGACACACCACCACAGCCCATCATATCTATCCTAAACATATATGCACCCAACATAGGAGTGCCAATATTCATAAAGCAGCTTCTAGGAAAACTCAAAAAAGTTACTGACTCTAACACTATCATAGCTGGGGACTTTAATACCCCACTCACAACCCTAGACAGAAAATCAGGACAAAAAATCAAGAATGAGATCCGGAACCTCAATGTGACTTTTGACCAAATGGACTTAATTGATACCACAGAACACTCCACCCAATGACCACAGAATATACATTCTACTCATCACTGCATGGAATGTACTCTAAGGTTGACCACAGTCTTGGCCATAAATCAAGCATAAACAAATTTCAAAAGATCGAAATTTTGTCATGCACCTTCTCAGACCACAGTGGAATAAAAATAAATATCAACACCAACAAGGCTCCCCCCAAACCCAAAAAGGCATGGACACTAAATAGCATGATGCTAAACAACACCTGGGTCAATGATGAAATCAAAACAGAGATTAAAAGATATCTGGAAACAAATGAAAATGAAGAAACATCTTACCAAAGTCTGTGAGATGTCATGAAAGCTGTAGTAAGAGGGGAATTCATATCTCTACAAAAGCCCATGAAGAAAATGGAAGGATCACAACTTAACAGCCTAACAAGTCACCTTAGGAAGCTGAAAAAGCAAAACCACCAAAACCCTAACTTCAGCAGAAGAATCCAGATCACCAAAATAAAAGCCCAAATCCAGGACATAGAAGACAAAAAGATAATACAAAAAATCAATGAAACAAAAAGCTGGTTCTTTGAAAGGATAAACAAGACAAATGGTTCCCCTAGCTAGACTGACCAAGAAAAAAAGAGAAAATTCCCAAATAAATACAAGCAGAAACACAAAAGATGAAGTTACATCTGATCCTGAAGAAATACAAAAGATCATTAGAGACTACTTTGTGCACTTATATGGAAACAAACTTGAAAATCTTAAGGAAATGGAAGACTTTCTGACATCACACAACCTGCCTAGGTTGAAACAAGAAGAATCGAGACCCTAAATAGACCAATAACAATCAAGGAAATTGACTATGTAATAAGAAAACTACCTATAAAAAAATACCCTGGGCCAGATGGCTTTCCAGCAGAATTCTATAAGACATTTAAGGAGGAGGTGATACCAATTCTACTGAAAGTATTCCAGGTGATTGAGAAAGATGGAACCCTCCCCAAATCATTTTATGAAGCTAACATCATATAGATACCCAAGCTAGGTAAAGACCCAACAAAGAAAGAGAACTACAAGTCAATATCTTTGATGAATAGATGCCAAAATTCTCAACAAGATCCTAGCAAACTGGATTCAACAACACCACTCATAAATCATCCATCATGACCAAATAGGTTTCATTCATGTGATGCAAGCCTGGTTCAACATTCGCAAGACAATAAATGTCATTAAATACATCAACAGACATCAGAACAAAAACCACATGATTATATCATAAGATGCAGAAAAAGCTTTTGATTAAATCCAGCACCCCTTCTTGAGAAAACCCTCAAACATTTAGGCATACATGAAACATACCTCAAAATAGTTAAAGCCATTTATGAGAAACCCACAGCTAGCATACTCCTAAAGAGAAAAAAATTAGAACAAGGAAAGGATCCCTGAAAATTGGAACAAGGAAAGGATCCCCACTCTCTCTCCTCCTGTTCAATATAGTATTGGCAGTCCTGGCTGGAGCAATCAGAAAAGAGAAGGTGATCGGGGTACCCAAATAGGAAAAGAGGAAGTCAAGTTATCTCTCTTTGCAGATGACATGATTGTGTACCTTGAAAACCCAAGAGAATCTGTCAAAAGCCTCCTTGCACTGATAAAGGATTTTGGCAAAGTCTCAGGGTATAAAATAAATGTGCAAAAGACAATCAACTATCTTTACACCAATAATAAACAAACAGAAACCCAAATAAAAAGCACAATCCCATTCACAATAGCCACAAAAAAAATTAAATACCTTGGTATCTTCCTAACAAGAGATGTGAAAGACCTTTACAATGAAAACTACAAAACACTGCTCAAAGAAATCAAAGATGACACAAACAAGTGAAAAAACACCCCATGCTCATGGACTGGAAGAATCAACATCGTGAAGATGTCTATCTTACTTAAGGCAATTTACACATTTAATGCAATACCCATCAAATTACCAGCAGCATTCTTCTCAGAGCTAGAAAAACAATACAGGAATTTATATGGAAACACAAATAACCAAGAATAGCCAGAACAATCCTCAACAAAAACAAAAAACAAAAAAAAGCAAAGCAGAGGTATCACTATACCAGACTTCAAACTCTACTATAAAGCTACAATAATCAAAAGAGTTTGATATTGGTACAGGAACAGGCATATAGATCAATGGAATAAAATTGAGATTCCAGAAGCAAAACCTCAATTTCTCAACCAACTCATCTTCAACAAAGCCTCCACCACCTACCACTGGGGAGAGGAGAACCCGTAAATGGTGCTGGGAAAACTGGCTGACCACATGCAGAAGATTCAAACAAGACACCTATCTATCCCCATACACAAAAATTAACTCTAAATGAATCAGAGACCTAAATGTAAAACATCAAACTATAAGAACCTTAGAAAATGCAGGACACACCCTTATGGAAATTGGAACTGGCATCCAACTCCTGAACAAAACCAGAAACACATGGGTCATAAGAGATAAAATAGACAAGTGGGACCTCATTAAACTGACAAGCTTTTGCAAAGCCAAAGAAACCATCAAGAGAGCAGGGAGACAGCCCACAGACTCGGAAAAAGTGTTCGCCAATTCCATGTGTGACAAAGGCCCAATATCTTGTATCTACAAGGAACTCAAACATGCCGAAAAGAAAAAAACAAGAAACCCCATTATAAAGTGGGCAAAAGATATGAACAGACACTTCTCAAAAGAAGACATACGAGCGGCCAGCAGACACATGAAGAAATGTTCAACCTCACTAATCATCAAGCAGATGCAAATCAAAACCACACTGAGATACCACCTAACTCCAGTCAGA
>NW_007258913.1:1066-12752 GCF_000164805.1 Carlito syrichta | reverse complement strand
ATAATACTGAGTGATCTCTCACAGAAACAAAGATCTGAGTATCACATGTTCACACTCATAAGTGGACCTTGAACATCTATCGTAATACTATAAGAAAAGGATTGACAGTGGTGGGAAACTATGGTGGGGAGGGAGGAGAAGGGAGGTAGGATTAATGGTAGTCAATATCTGTCTAGGGACACGGGGACACCCCTTATCAACAAGGTTGCCTGAACAATGCATATTTGTATACCTAACCTTAACTCTACTCCACAATTTTAAAATTAAAAAAGTTAAACAAGTAAATAAATAAGAAAAAGAAATTAAAAACAAAAAAATCAATAGATTAAAAGTTAAAAAAATCAAAGCATACTATTTTGAAAAGTTCAATAATATTGTAGTTAGACTAAGAACAAAACAGAGAAGACGCACATTACTAATATCAAAAATAAAAAAGGGAATATTACCACAAATTCCATGGATCTTTAAAACACAATGAAGAAATACTATAAAAACCTCAAACTATAAGAATCTTAGAAAACGCAGGAGATGTCCTTACAGAAATTGGAATAGGCAACTAATTCCTGATCAAAATCCCAATATCTCTCGTCATAAGAGATAAGATTGACAAAGGGAACCTCATCAAACTGAAAAGTTTCTGCAAAGTGAAAGAAACCATCAGAGAGTGAGGTGATAGTTCATAGAATGGGAAAAAATATTTGCAAACTATATATCTGACAAAGGTCTAACATCCAGGATCTACAAGGTATTCAAGTGTGTTGAAAGGAAAAAGACAAACAGTCAAAAAGTGGGCTAAAGATATGAAAAGATACTTCTCAAAAAAAGACATACAAGCAGCCAATAGATGCAGAAAAACATGCTCAGCCTAACTAATCATCAAATAAATGCAAATCAAAGCCACACTGAGATATTATCTAACTCCAATCAGGATGGCAATCATCAATAACTCAAAAAACAACAGATGCTATTGAGGATGTGGAGAAAAGGAAATGCTTCTACACTGTTGGTGGGAGTGTAAACTAGTAGAAATCAGTGTAGCTATTTCCTTTTTTGTTTTTTGGTTTTTTTTTTTTGAGTTGGAGTCTCACTTTGTCCCCCAGACTGGAATGCAGTGGCACTCTCCCAGTCACCGCAGCCTCAACCTGCTGGGCTCTGGAGACCTTCCATCTCAGTCTTCCAAGTAGCTATAACTACAGGCACATGCTACCATGCCTGGATAATTTTGGATTTATTGCAGGCACAACGTCTCACCAAATTACCTGGGTGTGTCGCCTCCCAAATTGCTGGGATTAGAGGTTGAGCCACCGAGCCCAACCCAGTGTAGCTATTTCTAAAAGATCTAAAAATCAACTTCTGATCAAAACCTCAAGTGCCCATACCATAAGAGAGGAGATAGATTAATGGTACCTCATGAAACCGAAAAGCTTCTACAAAGCAAAAGTAACCATTAAGAGAGTAGGGAGACAGCCCACAGAATGGGAAAAAATATTTGCCAACTGTATATCTGACAAAAGCCTAACATCCAGGATCTTGGAGGAATTCAAATGCACGGGAAGGAAAAAAGCAAACAGACCCATTAAAAAATGTGCAAAAGACATGAATAGACACTTCTCAAAAGAAGATATATGGACAGCCAACAGACACGTGAAAATCTGCTCAACCTCACCAATCATCAAAGAAATGCAAATCAAAACCACATTGAGATGTCACCTAAACCCAGTAAGAATGGCCATCATTAATAAAACAAACAACAACAGATACTGGCAAGGATGCAGAGAAAAAAGAACGCTTCTACACTGCTGGAGGGAATGCAAACTAGTGCAACCTCTTTGGAAGACAGTATGGAGATTTCTGAAAGAATTAGAAATTGACCTTCCATGTGACCCAGCAATCCCTCTACTGGGAATATACCTGGAGAAACTCAAATCATTCTACCATAAAGATACCTGCACATGCATGTTTGTTGCAGCTATATTCACAACAACAAAAACATGGAACCAACCATACTGCCCATCGAAGCTGGACTGGATTAAAAAAATGTGGTACATATACACAATGGAATATCATGCATCCATTAAGAAGGACAAACATGGACTTCGCAGCAACTTGGATGAATTTAGAGTTTATCATACTTTGTTATCTATCACAGAAACAAAGAACAGACTGCCATATGTTCTCACTCGTAAGTGGAACTTGAACAATTATCATTATACTATAAGAAGGGAATTGGCAGCAGAGGGAAATTGCCAGGGGCAGGGAAAGGGGATGGGATTGGCAGTTAAGTGAAACTGTCAAGGGGAGGGAGAAGCACACCTCATCAACAAGGGTACCTGCTAATGAACATTTGTATGCCTAACCTGAATTGTACCTCACATCTTTAAAATTTAAAAAAAAAAAAAAATTTTTAACTTTCAGTAAAGAAGTAGAGGACAACTTCCCCAATTTGACAAAGAACATTTACAAAAAATGTGAAGCTAACATCATACTTAATAGTGAGAAACTTGAAGTTTTCTCACTAAAGTCAGGAAGAAGGTAAATAAATTCCTTCTCAGGACTCCTTTTCAATATTGTACTGAAAGTCCTGAATAAGATAATTTTTTTAAAAAGAACAGAAAAACTATACTAATTTGAAAGGAAGAAATAAAGCTGTTTGTTTGCAGATGATATGATCATCTATGTAGAAAATTAGAATTGACCAAAAAACTCTGAAAACTAATAAATAATTATACAAAGGTTTTAGAATACAAGAGTAATATACATGTCAAACACTTCTCTATATACCAGCAATAAAAACTGAAATTTGAAATTAAAAACACAATATCACTTACATTAGCACCACCAAAAAATGAAATATTTAGGCATTAATCTATCAAAATATATATGAGTTATATGAAGAAAAGTACAAAACTCTGAAGAAAAAAATCAAAGAACTAACTTGAGAAATATTCCACTGATTCTAAAGTATATAAGGTGAGACAAAAGACACAGAACAGTTAACACAATGTTAAAGAAGGACCTCAGAGAATTGACACTACTGGAGTTAAGACTTACTATACGGCTACAGTAATGAAGATAGTGTGGTATTGGTGAAAGACTAAGCAGAACAATGGAACAGAATAAACCCACATAAGTATAGTCAACTGATCTTTCATGAGGGAGCAAAGAAAATACAATAGAACAAAGAGTCTTTTTAACAAATTGTGCTGAAACAACTGAACAATGGCTTGCAAAAATATAAATGGAGACACAGACCTTACACGCTTCCCAAAAATTAACTTAAAATCAGTTATAGAAATAAATGTAAAATGCAAAACTACAAAACTCCCAGGAAATAATATAGAAGAACGCCTACATGGCCTTGGTTATGGTGATGCCTTTCCAAACACAATACCAAATACATAATCCATGAAAAAATAATTTAATAAGTTGATCTTCATTAAAACTTCTGCTCTGAGAAAGACACTGTCAAGGGAATGAAAAGATAGGCCACACACTGGAAGAAAATATTTGCATAATACAAATCTTTACAAAAGATTCTTATCCAAAATATGCAAGAGAACTCTTGAAACTCAACAGTGAGAAGATGTCTAGCCTGATTGAAAGATGGACAGAGAACCTGAGCAAATACTTTTCCAAGGAGAATATAGGGATGGAGAATAAGCATATGAAAACATACTCCGCATTGTATGTCACTGGAGAACTAAGACAACGGTTAAGATGCCACTGCATACCTATTGGAATGACTAGGGTCCAGAAAACAGAAAGCACCAACTACTGGTGAGAATGTGGTGCGGCTGGAACTTGCATTCATTACAGGGTCTTCACGATAAAACTGCACATAAGTTTTTGTAGCAGCATTATTCATGACTAAGAATTGAAGGTGGCTAACATGTTTTTCAGTAGATGGACATATAGATAGACTATGGTACATCCAAACAATATTGTTCACTGCTAGGGAAAGATGGGCTATCAAGTTTGAAAAGACATGGAATCTTGGATTCATATTGCTAGGTGGAAGAGCCTAGTCTAAGAGATTTTATACTGTGCAATTCCAACTGTGACATTCCAGAGGGAATAGGAACTATGAAGACAGTTAAGGAATCTATGGTTGAGTGATGGTGATGGAGGGTGGAGGGAGAACTAAATAGGCTGATCCCAGAGGAGTTTGGAGGAATGAAACTATCCTATATGACACCACAATGGTGGATGCATGCCATACATGTTGAGACCTGTAGAACGTACAGCATTAGGAATGAAAATCCTGGTATAAACGCTGGACTTTGGGTGATAATGACATGTAAATATATGTGTATCTGTTATAACAAATATATCACTCTGATTCAGGATTTTAATGGTGGGGCAAGCTGTGGGTGTGGGGTAGGGAAGGGATTTATAAGAAATCTCTGTGCCTTCTGCCCAGTTTTCTTCTGAACTTAAAACTTCTCTTTAAAAAAAAATATTTTTAGGCTGGGCACAGTGGCTTACACCTATAATCCCAGCACTTTGGGAGACCGAGATGAGACGATTACCTGAGCCCATAGGTTCAAGACCAGTCTGGGCAACCTGGCAAGACCTCATCTCTAAAATAAATCAAGAAAAATTAGCCGGGCATGATGGCACATGCCTGTAGTTCCATACACTTGGAAGGGTGAGGAGGAAGAATCACCTGAGCCCAGCAGGTTGAGGCTGCAGTGGCCATGAGCATGCCACTGCACTCCTTCCTGGGTAACAGAGTAAGACTATGACTCCAAAAAAAATAAAATAAGATAAAAAGTATATTTTTAAATAAAGTCATATTTGAATGTATATGGTTTTCTAAAATGTTCCAATATTCTCCAGAATAAAGTAGGAGATGTTTTACCTAGGAAATATATATTGCCACATTCAAAAAATAGTTAAAGTCACTAAGATCATGTTTACAAAAAATAAATTAAGCATGAAAGTTAATAATTATAAAATTTTGTGCCTTATAAGTTAATATTAGAGAAAATAAAATTCAAAATTATTACCTTCTAATATTGTGATTTTTATTCATGCTATTAAAATTTTAACTTTCTAAATCTTTTGCTAATTTTCAGAAATGACTCTAGACAAGTATATGCTCCCTGAAGTGTTTGAACAAAGGTTGCTTAAAGGATTTGATTTTCAGTCCTGCTGCAAGATAAAATCTCTGACTTTTAAAATGGAATATTAGAAGTCTCTGATCCTTGGAGAATAGAATTTAATCAGATTGAAGTAAGATAGGTGTGATGGACAGTTATTTATTTAAGAGCAATATGACTTTTCAGTTCTGATAAGCAAAGTGCCCTCTTTTAATATTAAAGTTGACAACTGAAGTGAACTTACTCTTAAGTTCAGAAGGTAAGATAAGGCATTTTTATAAAACCTTAGAAAAGTTTTCATGTTTCTCCCTAGAAATAAGTAGTTAGACTACTTGGATACCAATAAGACTATCGTAGAGTCCTTTGCAGATAATTTTAAAATCAATTCACTGAGCACCTTGACTCCTGGAAAACTATCCTATCCCTTTTTGTGTTCCTCAGTGACTCACACAATATGTGGCTTACACAATGTCTTCAACAAGTAATTATTAACAACAAAAAACAAACAAAAAGATATAAAAAATCTGTAGATATGCCATTCCATGGGGATGTGCTTTTTTCATTCGAAGTAATGTTTTTTTCTCTTCCATAAAAAGGCATTTCAAGGCGTCATAACATTCACAGATGCTTAATAAAACTACTGAGTAATTGCTCTCAATCTAACAAACAATATGCAAGGTTTTGAAATCAGGCATTCTTATTCCATAGGCTAAGTCTTACCTACTACTCAAGCTGCCTCCTAATATAATCGAGACCTTCAATGCAGATAAAAATGGTTCTAAGATTAATTGATCACATTAAGATTTAAGACAATTTTAAGATTGGGAAAAAAATGTACAATTCTATTTGCCTAAGGTCACCAAGTTATAAAGAAAGTCATAATTAAAATAAAACTTGGTCTGAAAGCTAGTTCAAATTATATATATATATATATATATATATATAAATAAAATCATTTATGATTAAAACTGAAAAGTAAAAAAAAGTTGACAAATGATGAAACTATATGTTTTCTAAAAAGCTTTCTTTTGACTATCACTAAAAACTTTACTATTTACAAGGTTTCTATATCTCAACTAATAGAATTGTGCTGACAGATTCCTCACCAAAGAAGCAATTAATGAAAATTTTTATCTTCAAGGTACGGCCACGGTAACATAGATAAAATGGAGTGATAATTTGTATACTTCCCCTCCATCTCTCCAAAATATCTTGTGTGGAAAGACATTTATAAACTTGAGATGAAAAAGACACTGTGGCTCTAGCAGAGAAGACCCTCAGTAGAAGCTGAGGTAGAAGGTCAGCATCTATCATCTTCAGGTAGCTTTACTGTTGTGTATGGGGTGGAGCTTTTAGAGACAATGAAGAATGAAAACCACTTTTGTAAATGCTGTGGTTTCACTCACTCCTGAATATTGAAGTAATGTTGGTAGATGAAAGATGAGACTCAAAATTTAAAAGAGTGTCATATCCAGGTGTGCATACCCATAACTTCATGTTCAAAATGGGGCTGGTTCTAAGCAAGAGACATAACATCTCTTTAGGCTTTTCAGTCTTGAAAAATATCATATCCACTTTATAAGGAATGGTGAAGACTGATTTTTCCAATTGTAATTCCCAGTTAGAGTCTTTCTTCTTAACCTCACACTTCTAGTAAGTATAGCCATTAGGTATTAAAAGTCAAGATTGAATAAATTCATAGACCAGGTCCTTTACTACCTCAGGTATTTGAGGGCTGCACAGAGTATGGTATTATAGACCTTTTAAGCATGTCTTGTTATAATGTAAGTTACTCGATTTCTTCAGGCATGCTTCTTGGTCACTAGTAAAATACAGTTGGTGGTTTAAATAAGCTCAACTGACTCCTGCTATATTAAATTCTCTATGGGTCTTGATATTTAGCCAGAGAATCTTGAGTTTCTGTTCTTAGGCCCAACTCTCATCTACCTTGACTTTAAATCCTTATTTTATATGCCTCTCTTTCAGCTTCAAACTATAAACTACATTCTCTCCAAAGTGAGTAAACATCAGACGTAATATTAACCAGGGTCTCTAAGTAAAAAACAAGTCATATTTTTATACATTTGTGCCTAACGCCTGCTTCACTGCTTACATTTATAAAGCTTTTTCATCTATTTAACTTTGAAGTGTAGTAAATGTAAGGCAGAGTATTAATTTTGCATGTAATGATAAAGTTATTCTTTAGCATGATTTGAGTATTCAGAGATGTTAAGATTAACTCATCTGAAGTATATTAGTTGTAATTTCACTGTGCAGTGTTTATATTTTTAATTTATATGTATATCAACATTATTAATTTATTTTCCCGTTTTCATTTTCTTTTGACAGAAATTAAACCACCCTTAGTCTTATTTCAAATGCTTTGTACTTACTTCTTAAGAATTACAAATTTATGATTATTCCCAGATATTCTTAGCAAATTTCATGTCATAACTAATGTATATATGTAGTTAGAACATACTTCACTATTTTGTTTGTCATTTTGTTTAATAGGGGTTGGAATCAGAATGATAGTTTTATGTCACTTCTAAAATTACCAATAACACACATTCTGTCTAAATATAATAGTTTAATAGGAAGTAAATAATGACATGAGAATTAAAGAATCTAAGTCTGTTTCATGGACATTTTCTTTCAAACTGAAAAAAATTATTCTACCTTTTTGCAATCTCATGCTAACATCTCTAAACAAAATCAATAACACAAGACTGCTTCATTTACTAGCAATGTTCCCAAGAGAAGAAGTATTGGCAAGGTAATTGAACTCTTCAGATATAGACAAATTCTTTAAACAAAAGTACATATTACCTGTAAAATAAATTAAAATAATGATTACTTGAATATTGTGTGATGAATGACTTTGTAGTCAAATAACTTTTGTCTGCATCTTAAAAATTATTTTTGCTGTTTAGTAGCAAAGAAAAAGTCTTTGTTCATGGATAAGCTGTTGCAAATGACAGTCTTTTTAATTGATTCGGACATGGTGCATTGGCTCATGCCTGTAATCCCAGTGTTTTGAGAGGCCAAAGAAGGAGGATTTCTTGAGGCCAGGAGTTCAAGACCAGCCTGGACAGCATAGGAAGACCCCACCTCTACAAAAATACATATATTTTAAATTCGCCAGGCATTGTGGAAGTGCTTGTAGTCCCAACTACTTGGGAGGCTGAAGTGAAAGGATCACTTGAGCACAAAAGTTCTAGATTGCAGTGAGCTATGATTTTACAACTGCATCCAAACTTTGGTGACAGAGTGAGATTCTGTCTCAAAAAAAAAAAAAGTAAAATAAAATAAAATTGTTATCTTAAAATCTCAATGCTTTATTTGGAGTTCTACCCCCCAAAAAATGGCTGATTTGTTCAAACTATGCATTGTATTGGTAATCTCCATGGTAGTTAAACATCATATGTAATGCATTTAAATATGCTTGTTGTTTTTATTATAACTTTTAAAAAGTTAAAATTGAATTTTTTTAAGTTTGTATTAAGCATATGCAGAATCCCTAAGGCACTGTGGATAAATTAATCATTTCTGAGGTTATAAATTTTAAGAGGATTCTTATTAAGATACAATGGGTGACCAAATTTGTCATTAAAAAATAACATTTTGGTTATATCCAAGATGGCCACCATTGGGCAACAGACCAGTGCATCTTTTGCCGAGTGAGGCAAAGAGTAGGGACACAGTTGCCAATAGATTCAGGCACCCTGAACAGTTTTGGACAGGTGAAGTACCCTGCGCTTAGCAGAGGTCTCTTTGAACACATAAAGACCAGAAAATAGAGTGCTACAATGGCAGACACTGGAATCTGGGTTCCCTCTCCCATGCTGTGTGCCAGTCTTACATAGGAACTGATGTCCTTTCCTTTGTATGAGAGGGGCATGGAGTATGGAGAAGAAGTGAATATGCCTCTCTCTCTCACTGAAAGATAACAAATGACAGAAAAGACCCCAGAACACAAAGATGTTAAACAGCTTCAAAACAACAAAACCAAAGAAGAAAAATAAAGAGGAAAGAGTTGCTTTTCACAAATGAGGAAGAATCAATGAAGGAACACAGTTTATCCTAAGAGTCATGAGAGACAGTGCTTGAAAAAGCAGCTATCAGTGCACAAACAATAGAAGCCCCCCAGAATGACCTGCCCTGAATGCCAGTCACATAACTCAGAGATTGGATGGCTAAAATGAATAAAGAGAAGGAGAAACTAGAAGAAAAACTCACTGAAGCTGCACAGGAAGTATAAGTAGAATTCGCCAATTTCAGAAAGGCCCATTCTGAAATAGTAGAAATGAAGAACTTCATTCAGGAAATTAAAAACACAATAATAAACATAGGAAGCTGAATCAGTCATACAGAGGAAAGAGTCTCAGAGCTTGAAGAATAAGATATAGGGAGAAGGGAACAAGATGGTGACAGCATAGGTGGACTTGTGAGATTCTCCGAATGTGAGTTCCCAAAAAAACTCTTACTTTTCTTCCCCCATCCCCCAGCCCACCACCAGCTGTGCTGGTCTGAGGCCCAGGGACCATTGGTCCCACGCAGGGCCGGATGTTCTGGCCCCTGCTGCTGCTGTTCCACTGCGTGCGTGGGAGTCTCAGGTCCCAGCTCCCTCCCTGGCTACATTGCCTCCTGCCTGGCACCCAGCACCAAGCCGCTGGTCACTCAGGGAGGCTCGGGTGCCCGCCCCTCAGAGACACCAGTCCCATTCCTGGCTGAAGTACCCTGTGGGGGGGCCCAAGGCCACTCTCACCACTCACCACCTGCCCTTTGGAGCTTTGGCGCTCTGGAGCTCTGGGCCCACCCTGGCTGAGGCACTCAGCACATGACTCTAAGCTGGGAGACCGAGACAAGCAGAGAGAAATGAAACTGCAAAAACTGCCTAGGCCATTCTCCAAGCAGAGACTTCCATTGCCGTGCCCACCTATCAACAAACCCTACCTCAGTTCCTACGAAACAGGAGACAAAGCCCCACCCCTACACTGAATCAGACAAAAGCAACGCCCAGGCAGCCAACTAAAACAAAAACAAAAACAAACCCAAACTGCAGTAAATCTAGCTGCCTGCAATGAAAAACAAAGGGGAGAGGCCAGAGATCAGAGCTAAAGTGACTTTAGTCTGATCACTTATTTTGACTTACAATTTTGTCATTTTGACTGTTTGTTTTGATCATGTTTGCTGTTTGCCTTCTGACTTACACTGTTTCTTGATTTTATTGGTCTATCTCTGTGTACCTATCAGTATTCTTTAGAGAATCTTTCTTACGTGTCTTTTTTCACTTCTTTCCGGCCTTGTGTCTCTCTCTCACCTGATAGTTGGTATGTATATCTGTTTTCCCTCTCACTCTTCTCTCTTTCTAACTTCCTATTGACCCCCCTTCCTCCATTATTTTCCTCTTTTATACCCCCTTCTTAATCTAGGGACTAAGATTACATACTGCTGAATGGACAGATTGTAAGGCAGGGAAATAGGTTCCAGTGTGCTCATACACCTGTTCGAGGATGCTAGAATCAGCATATACATTCTGAACCACAGCTTCCCTCTCAATTAAACCTCAAAACTGCAAAAAGTACAGATTGCAGCCTATGCTCCAACCTGAAAAGGGAACAAAGCCAGAAGACCCTCATAAGGAAGAACAGAATATTGCAGAAGAGAAATAAAAGCAATCCCACCTTCCCTCAAAAACAGAATTAAAGAAGGGGAGGGAAGGGAGGAGATAGAAAAATCTACACAAATGAAGAAAAACCAAAAGAAGGCCCCTGGGAGGGCAGACACTGAGAAAACTGACTTTGGAATGCAAACAATGAAGAGCCCCCAGAATGAAGGGTCTCAAATTACAAACCTAGATATAAAGACATTAATGGAGAGATTAAAAAGAATTGGGAGATACAAGAAGAAACTAGGAAGGAGATGATATCTGAGATAGCAGTAATAAAGAATACTGTGAATGAACTAAATAACAAATTGATAAACATGGAAAGCAGAATTACCCAAGCAGAAGAAAGAATCTCAGCGCTTGAGGACCAAAATATAGAACTAACCCAAACTCTTAAAAACACAGAAAATAAGCTCAAAAAGACAGAACAAAACCTTCAAGAGATGAGCGATTACTTCAAAAGACCGAATCTAAGAGTAATTGGCTTTCCTGAGGCAGAAAGAGAGACAGAGACCACACAAGAACAAACTTTCCATGAGATCATTCAAAAAAACTTCCCTTATCTAATCAGTGATGCAAAAATTCAAACACAGGAGATTCAGAGAACCCCTGCAAGACAACAAATGAGAAGACCAACTCCTAGACACATAATAATTCACCTAAACAAAGTAAGCATAAAAGAATAAATCCTAAAGACAGCGAGAGAAAAAGGCCAGATCACTTACCATGGAAAACCAATCAGAATAGCAGCAGATTTATCTACAGAAACCCTGCAGGATAGGAGAGCTTGGAGGCCTATCTTCAAAGTCCTAAAAGATAAACAATTTCAACCAAGAATAACCTACCCGGCCAGGCTAAGCTTCATCAGCGAGGGAGAATTAAAATCTTTCCCAGATATCCAATCCCTAAGAAC
>NW_007258913.1:0-428 GCF_000164805.1 Carlito syrichta | reverse complement strand
AAAATCAGCAAGGAGATCCGGAACCTCAATGTGACTCTGGACCAAATGGACTTAATTGATACCTACAGAACACTCCATCCAAAGACCACAGAATCCACATTCTACTCATCACCGCATGGAACGTATTTTAAGATCGACCTCATAATAGGCCATAAATCAAGCATAAGCAAATTTAAAAAGACAGAAATTCTACCATGCACCTTCTCAGACCACAGTGGAATAAAAATAAACATTGACACCAATAAGGTCCCCCCAAAACCCAAAAAGACATGGACACTAAACAGTATGATGCTAAACAACTCCTAGGTCAATGAAGAAATCAAAACAGAGATAAAAGGATACCTGGAAACAAATGAAATTGAAGAAATATCTTACCAAAATCTCTGGGATGCCTTAAAAGCTGTAATAAGAAGGGAATTTATATCCCT
>NW_007258912.1:644378-802546 GCF_000164805.1 Carlito syrichta | reverse complement strand
ATTTTTAATTATGATATTGTGGGGTACAGTTAAGGGTTAGGTATACAAATATGCTTTGTTTAGGTACCCTTGTTGATAAGAGGAGTCTTCCCGTCCCCTGACAGATGTTTACTACCATTAATCGCATTTCCCTTCCCCCCCCCCCATAGTTTCCCACCACTGTCAGTCATTTTCTTATGGTATTACATTGGATGATCAAAGTCCACTATATGAGTAAGAATATGTGATACTCAGATCTTTGTTTCTGTGAAAGGTCACTCAGTATTGTAAACTCTTGTTCCATGCAGGTTGCTGCAAAATTAATGATTTTGTTCTTTTTTATGACTGCATAGTATTCCATCATGTATATGTACCACATTTTTTTAATCCAGTCCTCTTTTGATGGACAGCATGTTTGGTTCTAGGTTCTTGCTATTGTGAATAATGCTGCGATAAATATTCGTGTGCAGGTATCTTTTTGATAGAGTGATTTGAGTTCTTCAGGGTATATTCCCAGAAGGGTGATTGCAGGTTCATATGGAAGGTTGATATTTAGAGCTTTTAGGAATCGCCACACTGCTTTCCACAGAGGTTGCACCAGTTTGCATTCCCACCAACAGTGTAGAAGTGTTCTCTTTTTGCCACACCCTCTCCAGCAACTGTTATTTTTTGAGTTATTGATAATTGCCATTCTGACTGGAGTTAGGTGGTATCTCAGTGTGGTTTTGATTTGCATCTCCCTGATGATTAGTGAGGTTGAACATTTCTTCATGTGTCTGTTGGGTGCTCGGATATCTTCCTTTGTGAAGTGTCTGTTCATATCTTTTGCCCATTTTATAATGGGGTTGTTTGTTTTTTCTTTTCAGCATGTTTGAGTTCCTTGTAGATCCAAGATGTTAAGCCTTTGTCAGACCTGGAGTTGGCAAATACGTTTTCCCAGTTGGTAGGCTGTCTCCCCGCTCTCTTGATGGTTTCTTTGGCTTTGCAGAAGCTTGTCAGTTTAATGTGGTCCCACTTGTCTGTCTTATCTCTTATGGCCTGTGGGTTTCGGGTTTTGTTCAGGAATTGGATGCCAGTTCCAATTTCCATGAGGGTGCAGAGATCACCCCTTAGTCTCAGGATGCAGGCTGTTCAGAGTTGGGTGAGGTAAGGCAATTTCATTTTCTAAGGTTCTTATGGTTTGAGGTTTTACATTTAGGTCTCCGATCCATTTGGAGTTAATTTTTGTGTATGGGGATAGGTAGGGGTCGTGTTTCAATCTTCTGCATGTGGTCAGCCAGTTTTCCCAGCACCATTTACTGAATAGGTTCTCCTCTCCCCAGTGGTAGGTGGTGGAGGCTTTGTCGAAGATGAGTTGGTTGAGGAATTGAGGTTTCATGTCTGGAATCTCAATTCTATTCCATTGATCTATATGCCTGTTCTTATACCAGTACCAAGCTGTTTTGATGATCGCAGCTTTATAGTAAAGTTTGAAGTCTGGTAATGTGATACCGCCTGTTTTTTTTTTTTGGGGGGTTTTTTTTTTGCTGAGGATTGTTCTGGCTATCTTGGTTGTTTGTGTTTCCATATGAATTCCTGTGTTGTTTTTTCTAGTTCTGAGAAGAATGTTGCTGGTAATTTGATGGGTATTGCATTGAATCTGTAGGTTGCCTTAAGTAAGTTGGACATCTTCACAATGTTGATTCTTCCAACCCATGAGCATGGGATATTTTTCCACTTGTTTGTGTCATCTTTGATTTCTTTCAGCAGATTTTTATAGTTTTATTGTAAAGGTCTTTCATGTCTCTGTTTAGGAAGATGCCAAGGTATTTCATTTTTTTTGTGGGTTATTATTGGTGTAAAGAAATGCAATTGTCTTTTGCACATTTATTTTATATCCTGAGATTTTGCCAAAGGCCTTTATCAGTGTAGGTAAAGACCCAACAAAGAAAGAGAACTACAGGCCAATATCTTTGATGAACATAGATGCTAAAATTCTCAACAAGATCCTAGCAAACCAGATTCAACAATACATCTCAAAAATCATCCATCATGACCAAGTAGGCTTCATCCCTGGGATGCAAGGCTGGTTCAACATTCGTAAAACCATAAATGTAATTAAATACATCAACAGATGTCAAAACAAAAACCCCATGATTATATCATTAGATGCAGAAAAAGCTTTTGATAAAATCCAGCACCCTTCTTTATAAAAACCCTCGAACATCCAGGCATATGGGGAACATAACTCAAAATAGTAAAAGCCATCTATGAGAAACCCACAGCCAGCATACTCCTAAATGGGCAAATATTGGAACCATTTCCCCTGAAAACTGGAACAAGACAAGGGTGCCCACTCTCACCCCTCCTGTTCAATATAGTATTGGAAGTCCTGGCAAGAACAATCAGAGAAGAGAAGGCAATCAGGGGTATCCAAATAGGCAAAGAGGAAGTCAAGTTATCTCTCTTTGCAGATGACATGATTGTATACCTTGAAAACCCAAGAGAATCTGTCAATAACCTCCTTATATTGAGTCTTTATTTCCATTTATTTCCAGGAATCTTTTGATTTTTGTTTTTATTTCTATGTTGACCCAGGAGTTGTGAAGATCAGGATTCACCCCCACTTATCTGCTGCTAGGTCTCCCACTCCAACTGCATTCATTTGTGTTTGTTCCAGTGTGGGGCTGTGACATCTGCCTCTATGATATCATGCACTTGGTGTTTCCCTCTATGGACAAATGATGGCCAATCTCAGAGGGGTGCAGAGATCACCCTTAGTCTCAAGATGCAGGCTATTCAGAGTTGGGTGAGGTAAGGCAAGTCTCTGCCTGGGTCTGGGACAGAGAAAATAGCATCAGTCCATGTTTTCTCCTCCAGTGAGTCTCAGCTCCAGATTTACTCACCATGCTTTCCGTATGATTCTTGCTGCCTGTGCCTAGTCTGTTGCCAAAGGTAGGTGAAAGGAGCCAGGTGCCAGGTATCAAGAAGCAGCTGATTTCTGTTGCCTTTTCTTGAGAGTTGCTCCTGGAATGTCAGATATTTCTGCATGTAGTGGGTGCCAAATTCAGACCAGTGGTAAACAGCAGCCACTTTTGCATGGGTGCCCTGGGTGCTTGATCCCATGAATCCCCTCAGTTTGACATTCAATCACCCATTTGTACACACAAACAGGTACAAATTAGTCCTGATGCACATTCACCCATGCAGACACTCTCACAGTCTGACAGTTTCCATCACCATCTTGCCTCTCCTATTATGTTCATTTTAAAAATTAAAATTGAACTGTTTCTGGTGAATTATTTCTCTCATTCTTTTCTAATATAATATTTTGTCCCATTTCAATTTAGTACAATGTAAATATAGCTCATCAACTTTCTTTCAGTTAGTATTTGTTCAGTATCTGTTCCCTATTTATTTCTTTCAAATATTTTGTATCCTTTCAAAATATATAACTTAATCTTTGTAATACTGTCTGATCATCCCATTTAACAACTAAGTTTTGTCTGCATTTCCTATCTTACTCAAAAATTGCTTACACTCACACACACATTTCTAAATTTTCAACAGGAAAGACAGTTTTGTTTTTGTCATTTTAAAAATTTTTATGTCATTATGATCAAAGAATGTTTATTTGTATTGCTTTTCTGTGTAGCTTATGTATACTTTCTGATTTTTAAGTTTTAATAAATATTCCATGTGCACTGTAGAAGAATATATCCTATATTACTGCAGGTTAAAGTTTGACATATAGCTATAAAATTTTTCTTATTGATTATGCTGTTTAAGTCTTCTAAATTCTCATTGTAAACTTGACTTATTTCCAACTTTGAGAGATGTGCTAAAGTCAGTCATTATTAATGTTTTTCCTTTCTTTTGTAATTTCTGCTTTATGAAAGTGGTTGCTATATTATTAACACTTGGTAAATTGCTATATTACCATATATCTTATTTGTGAATTTTTGCATCTAGTGTCAGAAGTAAGATTGGCTTGCAATTTTCCTCATAAATTGTTTTAAATGTTTGATAGAAACAGGTTGTGATAAAACAAGTGGGGATGGGAAGTATCAGGTTCTTTTGTTTTTAAGAATAGTTTATAATTGATATAATTTTTTCTTTGGATACTTTGCATAATTCACTGGTGGATAAGGATTGTTCTTTGTGGAAATAATTTTAATTGCAGTTTTAATTCACCTAATAGTAAGGGGGTTATTCTTATTCCCAATTTCTTCTTGTATACTGATTGTAAAGTTGTACTACTTAGAAATCTCAAATTTTTAACTATATTTACCAATTTATTGATATAAAGCTTCCCATAGTATGATCTCTTAATGGATATTTATTCTGCAGTTATATACATTTTTGACATCTGATATTAATTGTTTGCGCTTTCTCTCTTTTTCCCCTTAGCCATCCTCACAAGCAGTTTTAATAAATTTCTTCAAAGGTTTAAACATCAGTCTTTCTTTATGTTGTCTTTTCATAAATGCATGTTTTAAAATTTTTCTTCATTTCAGCTGTCTTTTATTTAATTTTGTTATTTTTATAATTTTATTGATATTGAGGCTCACATAATTGATTTTAGTCTTATATATTTATAAAATATTTATTTAAGACTGCTAATTTATTACTATTTTTACTTTTAGCTCCATCCCACAAATCGTATATCAAAAGTAATCATTCAGGTTTAGGTAATCCACACTGAGATTGCTTATTTGATACATGTGTTATTTAGAAGTATACTGCTTACTTTCCAACCATAGGAGAATTTTCTATTTACCTCCTTGTTATGAATTTGTAGCTTATATTTGCTGTGGTCAAATAATATATCCTGTAAAATTTAAGTCCTTTGAAAATTGTTAAATCTTGCTTTATGATTCTGAATATGATAAATTTTATAAATGTTCTATGTCATTTGAAAATATATATTTAACAACTAACACATTTAGTCAGCTGAAAAGTTTATCTGTGTTTATTAATTTTGAAATTATATATTAATTATTTATTAGTATTATTAAAATTCTATTTTAGTTATATTATTGTAATATAATTTTCATTAAAATGGAAAAGAAAAAGATTGAGTTTAATGACTAACTGTGACTGTGACTAGGTGTATGGACATGGCAAAGCTGCTTAAACTTCCATTACTGTATAATGAGAATAATAGCTATTAGTTAATAGAATTTTGTAAGGATTAAAATAGTACCTGGGGGGTTGAATTAAGATGGCTTACATTGGAAAGTTTCTTCAGCACACAGAAAAGAACAAGATCAGTACCATGTCCCATGACTCATCAAAGAAGTGATAATAACCACATAGTTCAAACAAAAGAAAAATCCATTGACATGGGCTAGAACTAGCCAGACTTTTGCCTACACCACCACAGTCCACTGGCAGCCTCCAGATGCAGTGGGAGAAGACATAGAATTCAAAAAGTTGATTATAAAATTGACCTATGAGCTTCAGAAAAAACTGGAAATTAACATAAAGGCGTTTTAAAAAACTATTCAGGACATTAATGAAAAGTTATTCGAAGAATAAAGAGTAGGAAATAAAGTCTCCAGAAATGTGGAATTATGTAAAACATCCAAACCTAAGCATTGTAGGTGTTCCTGAGGAAGAGCAGAAAGAAACAGGTTTGGAAATGCTATTTGAAGAAAATATGGAGGGAAACTTCCATGACCTTGCCAGAGATTTAAGCATCCAGATACAAGAAGCCCAGAGAACCCACACAGTTTCCTTGTAAAATGAAAGGATCCATCCCCAAGACATACAATCATACAGTTAAACAAAGTTAATGTGAAGGAAAGAATTTTAAGAGCAGTGAGACAAAAGTATCAAATAACTTACTAAAGTAATCTGTCACACTAACAGCAGATTTCTCAGAAGACATCCTATAAGACAGAAAGGATTAGGACCCCAGCTTCAATTTATTCAAACAAAATAGCAGTCAACTCAGGATTTTGCATTCCACACAACTAAGTTTTATAAATGAAGGAGAAGTTAACTATTTCTCAGACAAACAAACACTGAGGGAATTTGTTGTCACTAGACCAGCTCTACAAGAAACACTCAAAGGAGTTCTAAATATTAAAACAAATGTTTGAAATACATCAGTAGAAAACACTGGAAATTGTAATGCTCCTAGGCTTTATGGAACACCAACAAATTGAGAAATAAAATAATAAATAAATAAGTAAACCACTCAGATAACAACAAGTATGATAAATGGAATAGTACCTTATGTATCACTGTTAACTCTAAACTTAAATGGTCTCACTTTCCCAGTGAAAAGATATAGAAGGACAGAATAAACACACACACACACACACACACACACACACAACTCAAATATCTGCTGTCTTCAGGAGACCCACTGAAATCACAAAGACTTCTATAGAGTCAAGGTAAGAGGGTGGGGAAAAATATTCCACACAAATGAAAATAAAAAAATGAACAAGAGTAGACATTATCATATCAGATAAAACAGACTTTAAATTAGGAACAGTACACACAAAGATGGTTATTATATAATGATAAAGAAATTAATCCAACAAGAAGACATAGCAATTTTAAATATTTATGTGCCTAACAGGATTCTTCAGCTTTATAAACAAATTCTACTATACTAAAAAAAAGATAGATAGCAATACACTGATCTTTTCCCCTTTTTATGGTTGTGCAATATTCCATCATATATATGTACTACATTTTTTAAAAATCCAGTCCTCTTTTGATGGGCAGCATAATTGGTTCCATGTTTTTGCTATTGTGAACAATCCTGCAATAAACATACATGTGTAGGTATCCTTTTCATAGAGTGATTTGAGTTTCTCCAGGTATATTTCCAGTAGGGGGACTGCAGGGTCATATGGTAGGTCAATTTTTAGGTATTTTAGGACTCACCAAACTGTTTTCCACAGAGGTTGTATTAGTTTACACTCCCATCAACAACGTAGAAGTATTCCCTTTTCCCCACATCCTCTCCAACATGTTGCTTTTTGAGTTATTGATGATGGTTGTCCTGACTGGAGTTAGGTGTTTGCTTAGTGTGGTTTTAATTTACATTTCGCTGATGACTAGGGAAGTTGAGCATTATTTCATATATCTGTTGACTGCTCAAGTGTCTTCTTTTGAGAAGTGTCTATTCATATCTTTATGAAGTTCACAGCAACTTGGATGGACTTAGAGGCTGTAATACTGAGTGATCTATCACAGAAACAAAGAAATTAGTATCATATGTGCTCACTCATAAGCAGACCTTGAACAATTATTATAATACTATAAGAAAGGGATTGGCAGTAATTGGAAATTTCCAGGGTGGGGGGAAGTGAGATTGGCAGTACTGGGAATCTGCTAGGAGAGGGGGCACACTTCATCAAAAAGGGTACCTTCATAATGAACATTTGTATACCTAACCCTGAATTGTACCATACATCTTTAAAGTAAAAAACATTAAAAGGAAAAAAAATGTATTGGGGGGGGCCTCAACAATTCACTGACAGAAATAGACAGATCTTCAAAGCAGAAATTCAACAAAGAAACATTTGAGCTTAAACAGACTCTAGAGCAAATGAAACTGACAGATAACAATAGAACATTCCATCCCCAAACTACAGAATATATATTTTTCTCATCAGAACATGGAACATTCTTCAAGATAGACCATGATAGGCCCATATCAGCCTCTGTAAATTTTTAAAAATCAAAGTTATATTAAGCACCTTTTCAGGTCACAATGGAATAAACCTAGAAATTATCTCCAAGAATAACTTCCAAAACCAAACAAAAACATGGAAGTTAAACTATTTGCTCTGGAATGATCATTGGGTCAACAATGAAATCAAGATGCAAATTTTGAAAAAAAAGAATACTAGTTATCAAAGTCTCTGGGACACAACCAAATCTGTGCTGAGAGGAAACTTTATAGTTCTTAAGGCCTACATTAGTAAGAATTAAAGATTGCATAAGATCATACATATAAAAACTAGGAAAACAAACAAACCAAAGCCATAGGTATCAGAAGAAAAGAAATAATGAAGATCAAAGCAAAACTAAATAAAACTGAAATTAAAAACAATTAAAAAGATCAAATTTTTTAAAAGTTTACCTGTATAATGACCATTTATCTACCTAATCCTAAATCATAGCTCATATCTTTAAAATTAAATTTATAAAGATAATAATTGAAAAAATTTGGCTCTATGAAAAGATAAGCAAAATTAATAGACCACTAGCTAGATTATTTAAGAAACAAAAAGAAAAGATTCAAGTTTGTTCAATCAGAAATGAAAATGAAGACATTATAACTGATACAATGAAAATTCAAAAAAATCTGAAACTATTATGAACACCTTTATGCAAACAAATTATACAATATAGAGAAAATGCATAAATTTTAGAAACATACAACACTCCCATCTTGAATCAGGAAGAAATTAAAACCCTGAACAGACCAATAATGAGTAGCAAAATTGAAATAGTAGTTAGAAGTCTCCTACCAAAAACAGTACAGGACCTGATGAAATGCACAACTGAATTCTACCAGACATTCAAAGAACTGGTACCAATTTTACTGAAGGTATTCAATAAGATTGAAGAGGAAGGAATCCTCCCTAACTCATTTTATGAGGCCAGTGTCACTCTGATACCAAAGCTAGGAAACGACACAACAACAAAAGAAAACTATAGACAAATATCCTTTATGAACATAGACATGAAAATTTTCAACAAAATATTAGCAAAACAAATTCATCAATACAAAAAAAAATACACCATGACCCAGTGACACAAGAGTAGTTCATCATATATACAAGTCAATAAATGTGATCATTACATAAACTGAAATAAAAACAGAAATCATATGATTATTTTAATAGATGCAGGAAAAGCATTTGATAAAATTGAGTATGCCTTCATGATAAAAACTCTCAGCAAAATAGGCTTAGTGGGAATATTCCTCAAAACAATAAAAACCATATATGACAACCTCACAGTTAATGTCATCTTGAACAAAGAAAAGCTAAACACATTTCCCCTCAGAACTGGAACAAGGCAAGGATGCCCACTTTCACCACTCTTATTCAACACAGAACTGGAAGTCCTCGCCAAAACAATCAGATAAGAAAAAAAAAAGATATGAAAATATGAGAAGAAATCAAATTATATTTTTATGCTGACAATAAGATCTTATACATAGAGAATCCTAAAGATTCCTCCAAAAGTCTCCTATACTTGATAAACAAATTTGGTAAAGTTTCAGGATACAAAATCAACACACCCAATTTAGTAGCACTGCTATACACCAACAGTGTACACAACCAAACTGAGAATCAATTAAGAACTCAATGCCATTTAAAATAACAACGAAAAAGCTCAAGTACCTAGGGATATATTTAACCAAAAAGGTGAAAGATGTCTACAAAGAGAACTACTAACACTGATGAAATAAATTGTAGAGGACACAAATGGAAAAGCAGTCCCTTCTCATGGACTGGAAGAGTCAACACTGTTAAAATGACCACATTACCCAAAGTAATCTACAGATTCAATGTAATCCCTATCAGACTACCAACAACATTTTTTCACAGAATTAGAAAAAAAAATCAATTCTAAAATTAATATGGAACTAAAAAATAGCTAGAATAACCAAAGCAAGTATAAGTAAAAAGAATGAAACTGGAGACATCACATTACCTGACTTCAAATTATACTGCAAGTCTGTAGTAAACAAGAAAGTATGGTCTTAGTACAAAAGCAGACACATGGACTAATGGAACAGAATAGATAATCCAGAAATAAACCCAAATACCTACAACCAAATAATCTTTGATAAAGCAGAAAAAAACAGTCACTGGGGTAAGGACACCATTATTAACAAAACAGTGCTAGGAAAATTAGGTAACTACATGCAGAAAAATGAAACTTGATCCTTATCTCTTCTCACATACAAAAATTAACTCAAGATGGAAAATCCTAAAAGAAAACAAAAAACAAAACAAAAACTCTTCTAAACATCAACCTAGACAAATAATGTGTGACTAAAACCCCAAAAGCAAATGAAACAAAACAAAAATAAACAAGTGGGGCTTAATTAAACTTGAAAGCTTCTGCACAGCAAAAGAGGTATCAACAGAACTAATTGGCAACTTACAGAATGGGAGAAGATATTCAAAAATTATACATCTGACCAAGGACTAATTTCCCGAATCTCCAAAATTTCCAACAAATCAGCAACAAAAAAGCAAAAAAAACCATTAAAAAGTGGGCAAACAACATGAACAGACATCTCTCAAGAGAAGATATACAAATGTCCAACAAACACATAAAAAACAGTTCAACATCAGTCATCATTAGAGAAATACAAATCAAAACCACAGTGTGGTACTGCCTTACACCAGTCAGAATGGCCATTATTAAAAAAAATCAAAAAAATAATAAATGCTTATTCCACTGCAGACAAAAGGGAGCACTTCAACACTGTTGCTAAGGTATGAATTAGTACAACCTCTATGAAAATTGGTATGAAGATTTCTCAGACAGCTAAAAGTAGTTCTAGCATTTGATCCCTCAATCCCACTCTTTGTTGTCTACCCAAAGGAACAGAGGTTGCTGTACAACAGACACTTGCATCCGCATGTTCATTGCAGCATAATTTACAATTATACAGATGTGGAATCAACAGAAATTCCCATCAATCAATCAGTGGATAATGAAAATGTGCTATATATACACTATGGAATACTATTCAACTATTAAAAAGAATGAAATAATGCATTTTTCAACAATGTGGATAGAATTGGAGAATATCATCATAATTGAATGAACTCAGGAACAGAAAACCAAACATCACATGTTCTCACTTATAAGTGAGAGCAAGACTAAGAATCCACAAAGACATAGAGAATGGTAATGTGGGCACTGAAGACATAGAAGGGGGAGGGGGGAAAGGGATGGAGGGACAAAAAATCATTTACTGGGTAAAATGTGCACAGAAGGGGGTAGGGAGTACACTTAAAACCCATATTAAAAACTATTTGTACTTCTTAAAGCTATTGAAACAAGTAGAGAAAAAATCAATAGTACCCAGAAAGTTTAGAGCAGTGATTGCTGCATGATAAATACTCTATTACTATTGGTTGTTATAATCGATTCTAAGAAGAGAAAAGAGCTAGGAAAATGATTTCAAGTTGAAATATGTGTAGAATGAAAGATGAAGACAGTATTCTTTGTGATAGAGTGATCAAAGACTAAAAATAAGGCTTTTCAAATATTTCACATAAAAGCTCTTTGCAATGGAGAAATATCCTTACTGGGTAAATTTTTTGTAAATATAAATAAATGTAAAATGCAAGACTATAAACATTCTCAAGGAAAACATAAGGGAAAATCTGAATGACCTTGACTTTAGTGATTAATATTTATATATAATATTTACATCCTTTACAAAAGCAAAATGATGAAACATCAAATCAATAAGTTAGACTTTATTAAATTTACAAACTTTTGCTATGTGAAAGGCACTGTTAAAAGAATGAGAAAACAAGCCACAAACTGTGGGAAAATATCTGGAAGACACATAGCTGATAAAGGGCTTGTATCTGAAATATACAAAAACTCTTAAAACTCAGCAATAAGTAAACAAATGACTCATTTAAAGGTGGGAAAATATCTAAACAGCTCACAAAGGAAAATTTGCAGATGTAAAATAAACACTTAAAAAGATGCTCAACATCATCTGCCATTAGGAAAATGCAAATTAAAACAATGGAATACAATTGTACACCTATTAATATAAATAAAATACAAAATATCTGACATTACTAATTGTTGGTAAGGATGTGGAGCAACCAGAACTCTCATTCATTACTGATGGGGATGCAAAATGGTGAAGCTACATTGGAAGTCAATTTAGCAGTTCCTTAAAAATTAAACATAGTTTTATGATTCAGTTACCACACTTTTATGTACTTATCCAACTGATTTGAAAATTTATGCCCATACATAACCTGCATGTGAATTTTATAGAGTTTATTAATGATTACTGAAAATTGAGAGCAGTAATAATATTCATCAATAAATGCGTGGATAAACAAACTAGTGCATTCATAATATGCAATATATTCATTGATTTTTTAAAAAAAACTGTTAATCCACTCTCCAACATAGATAAATTGCGAATGCCTATTGTTAATTGAAGGAAGCCAATATGAGAGGGCTACATATTATATGATTCCATTTGCATTACATTCTGCAAAATAAAAAAAGATAAAGATAGTAAACAGATCAGTGTTTGTCAAGGATTTTAGAAGGAGTAAAGCATAGGTGAAGCACAGGGGATTTTTTTTAAGGTGGTAAAATTTTTCTCTGTGGCATACTCTCATAGTGGATGTACAACATTATATATTTTTCAAATCTATAGTACTTTACAGTAGAAAGAGTAAACCTTAAAACATGCACATTTTAAAACATTGACTAGGAGGACAGGGTATCCAAGAATAAAATGCAGACTATGACAACAAGATCTAACTGCATTACAAATGTATGATTTAACCTCATTGAAGAAGGTGACAGTGAGAAAAGATGTTGACAGTGAGAAAAGATGTAGCTTTGAAAATGAGTGGACTCTGTAAAAATAAAGACAAAGGAATGGTATGTAAGCACTGTTTTCTGATCAGAAGAGTAATTTCCTAAGTGGGTAAAAATTATCAATTCTGAAACTATTATAAATATATCCTGGAACTAAAAAAATAAGTAATATGCTTGGTAGATGGTGAGGGCTAGTTTATTTCACTGTAGGAATTATAGATTACAGTTAAGTAAGGAGAAAAGGCTAGAATGAGTATTTTATTCTTGAATTACAGTTGGAGACATAAGCATAAATTCATTTGTAGCTCAACATAGATAGAGTTGGATATAAAGAAATAATTATAGACCTGTGTGTATACACAAGCTAGTATGCATGCATATATTTTTAGCTTTGTCTATTGAAAGGTCTCAGAAATAATGACACCCCAGCAGCAACTGGCACATCTAGTGCCCAAGTATTGTTTTAAAATTCTTTTATCCAATAAAAAGAACCAAGGGTCTTTGGAGAAATGACTAATTTTAGGCCTGGGACAAAATGTACAAGATGAGTCCGGAGCATCTTATAGTACCAGCAAATAAGAAACATTTTAAAATACCCACAATGATGGAGATGTGTCAAAAAGACACAGAAACCAGCTAAAAGAGGTCCTAATGGCCTAAGCTGGAATAATTTGAGCAATAAATTAACTTAGAAAGTTTTGGATATAACCCAAATTATAAGATATTCATGTGACCATATTGATACAAATAATTTAACAAGCAAGTGAGAACAAAATTATGAATCTCCCATACAGAAGAATTTCAAATAATTTATGTAGATACTATCCCTTCAAGGAGGTGAGGCATAACTTTCCACACCTTAAGTGTGGGATTGGCTTTCTGACTGGAAAAGGAAGTATGGGGAACTAACTTTATAGTAGAGAAATATAGCAAAAACTACCTCAGCCAGTTGACCAATGTTAACATCATCAGTGATAAGTCATGTTTATGCCATATTCCCTTGATACAAAATGTGACTAAAATTGCATTTTACCTCCCCAAACTCATAACCCCAGTCTAACCATGAAATAAGGAATAAATATCCCAAAATTGAGGGACATTCTTCAAACTACCTGGCCAATATGACTTTAAAATGTCAAGGTTGTCAAAAACAAGAAAAGTTTGAGAAACTGTCACACCCCGGAGGAGTCTAAGAAGATATGATGACTGAATAAAATTAGTATCAAGGATGAGACCCTGGGAAATAAGGAGGACATTAAGCAAAAACTAAAGAAATTTGAATAAAGTAGAGTTTAGTTAATAATAAGACAACATATTTGCAATGTTGTAATGCCCTCTCAAAAAAGAAACACTTTTCCACAGAACTATTATTAAAAACTGCTGAACACACAAAGACTGCTTATTTATTCATATAATGCACTGCAAAACAGAAATTCAAGGAATTCAAATTTAAGAGATTATTTTTCAACTGAAGTAATTCAGCAGAATTGGGAGCCTGGAGCTACTGGTGACTATGAGTACCTAGGTTCTCTAGGAATTCACAGAACTTTTGGAGATGGGTTAAGACCAGGATAGGGATTCAGTTTATTCTAACTACTGTAGATCTTACTGGGAAATAAGACTGGTTAACATTTGGGTTACAACTGATTAGGTTATATGAATGTGTTAGAAAAAAGATTGTTTAAATCTTTCCCAAACTTTACCTGTATGATGATCAATTGTATACTTAAAGCTGAATTGTACCTCACATCTTTAAAATAAAAGAAAAAAAGAAAAAATGTTTCTTAAAATAGAGAAATTAAAAAGAAAACATTTATGACTTTTTGTTAGTAAAATTATAATTTATGCCTGGCTCGGTGGCTCAGCCTGTAATCCCGCGCCTTTGGGAGGCTGAGGTGAGTGGATTGCCTGAGCCCACGGGTTCGAGACCCGCCTGGGCAGGGAGACCTCATCTCTACAATAAATCAAAAACTCAGCCTGGCGTGGTAGCGCATGCCTGTAATTCCGGCTACTTGGAAGGCTGAGGTGGAAGGATCACCAGAGCCCAGCAGGTCGAGGCTGCGGTGGCCGGGAGCGGCCACTGCACTCCAGTCTGAGTGACAGAGTGAGACTCCAACTCAAAAAAAAAAAAACACAAAAAAACCAAACTAATCACCCCTCTCTTCACTCAAGCTATTTTGGACCAACTTCTGTGTCTGTCCTGTTCTTAAAGGAAAGACTCATTATGGAAATAATATGCCTTTTCGCATACCCTCTTTTATCTCAACATTTAAACTAAGTGTCTTGGTCTTACATTCCATGGTAAACCACAAGACATCTATATAACTGAATCAGAACTTTCACAAAGAATGTACACTTGCTATCTGTAAGAAGCTTAAATGTTTTCTACTCTATTGTATTCTTATTTATTTATTTTTAAAATGTTCCTTATGGTCCTCCTAATTGATTTAACCACCCTCTGTTTGGTTATGATCTAAAACTCCCAAATTTCTTGAATTTCTGAAACTGACTTACCTCAGGTCACATAAGTTTAATAGAAAGACAAAAAAGCTTAGACCAAAACCCTGCCTTCTCGTTCCTTGTCCAATGTTTTTTTCAGTTATATCATACATGTTTTGCTTGGCAATAGAAAATCTCTTGTGCAAAAAAAGCTGGCCATCTTTTCATGATATAATGTCTGCAGGAAAAGAGGAACTTTCTGATGCTCTTATTCAACCTTCCAGTGCTACATTAATATTCTTTTCATGTTTAGACATAAGTGAGTCTAGTAGCTTAAATACATTATAGTCAAATTTACTAAGACATTATGGATTTGAAAAGAATATTGGCTACCTATTTTTCAAATAACCACTATTAACATTAGTCACTTTGTATGCAGTAGAATAAAATATTAACATGAATTTGCATACTAATTTTTCCCTTTTTTATAATGCACATATTGATTTAGAACTGTTTAGATAGTCACCAAAGGTGGACTGCTTATATTTAAAATATCAAAACATAACTAGCATTGAATCATGTTCTGTATGTAAAGTCAGCATTTAGAATAATATGTGTGTAAGTGAACTTGTGTGCTTAAATTTAATCTATACAAATGTATGTAAATAATAGTAAACAAATTTTTGCCACTATTATCTGGATACTTCAGGACATTTTCTTTCTTTATTTTACTGTTTTACTTTAAAGATAAGGGGTACAATTCAGGACTGGGTATACAAGCGGACATTGTACAGGTAAAGTCTGGGCCTCCCTTTTTTCTTGAATGTTTGAATTCAATACATGATTAAATCAAATTCATAAAAAGATATGACATATTTAATTAAGTTAAATAAATTAAAGTTCAGGAATATGATCTAATTATTATCCCAGTCACCTTATTTTCTTTGTGCATGCTACATGCATAGATAATGAAGTACTTTGGTTCATCAGGAGAAATTTATATATGCACTCAAAGATATATGTATACACTCTATGTTAAGCCATATCTATATAACTGAAACGGAACTTTCACAGAGAATGTACACTTGCTACACACACACACACACACACACACACACACACACACATATACACATATACATACATATCTATGCATTCAAAGATTAGAAGGTGTGCTTGTCAGTTTGAGAACTCAGTGAAGAATAGAACTTAGATTTGACTTAATTCCTTTTAGAGATTCAGTTTAGCATAAATAATCATAGTCTGCTTATTTACTGTATTGCTTATCATTAAAGTCCCTTTGTTAATCTTGATCTCCTAGATTTTGTTCTAAGTTTCTGTTCAAAGAACTCCTAAGTCTTGATAGAGAATTGAATTAAATCTTAGCTTTATACCTCACTAAATTTTCATAACCTCAGTTTACTTGCTTGGACAATACAAGTAGTAATATATATGACAGAGTATGGTGAACATTAAATCAAATGTGAAGTATATAATGTTCTCATTATACAGTCTGGTATTATATAAATATTGATTCCATTGCATTTGCTATATGACTTTTATCCAGACCAATGTGAAAAATATCCGATGGTTTTTGGTAAACTATATTTCTTGAAAAAAAAATGTTTGCAATGAGAGTTTTTACTTAGCCCTCTTTTGTCCTTGGTGCCAACAATTCTAGATAGCAAAAACCCAGGTAAATTATCAGAGTGTCTGCCACCTGAGAGAATGTGTATTGTGAGGATGGATGATTACAATGGGAAATTACCAATGTTTATTGAGTTTAAGATATAATCATTCTAGAAAGCAAAACCTGTTCATTAGGTGAAGTGAGAAGGTACCATATATTTTTCACAAACAGTTTAGCACATTATACTAATACCAAACCTTTCTACTTTTGTCTTACACATTTTGTGTATTTGTTGGTCTATTGTTATTTTTCCTCTTGTTTTATTTTGGGCTTTAATTGGATCTTGACTGGACTTTCATAGTCAATAAATGAAGAACAAGTACAGCAATTTATTAGTTTGATTATCCTATGCTTGGTATTTTTCTTGTGATGTAAAATCTACTGTTTTCTATTAGGAAAAAAAAAGTCAACACTCAGATTGAAAAGAAAGTTTAGTATTTGACTTTATAAATGAAGTTCTTTTTTAACCCCAGGAAGAAAAACTCTAATAGAAATCACTGAATGCCTACTCGTAATTACTAAAAAACACACAAGCAATATTGGCATGCCAACTGCTAAAGCACTTATTACCAAATGCTTTCATTTATTTTAGGTGAAAATTATTCTAACAGGGAAATAAAGGTTGATAATATTTTTACATTAGCATTTTAACATTTTTTTTGCATTCTGTAAAGAAAAAGAGTTAAATTTCCTTTAACACATTTTTATCACCTGCGATTTTTTGACCTATTAGAAAATTTAAAAAGAAATATAAATTTTCCAGAGTTAAGGTGTTTAGGGAAAGGCATGACTTTCTGCCAGAGACCAGCTTCAGCCAGGTTCAGGGTACCCCGAAGGTGGAGACGGCATTGGCGATTGGGGGGAAGAAGAGAGAAAGAAAGAGACTGGACTCCAGTCTAGTGCAGAAGCAAATGAGTGTTATGGGGAATTACAATGGGTCTTTTATACACAAAGTCAGATGTGGGAGTGGTGTCCCCCACCCACTGAGAAACCTTGATCCATGAAAACTTAATCAATGATTGCCTTTAAACCCTTTTCATATGATAACCTTAAAATCCCATAACAAAGGATAACCTAATCTGTGACTGATATATTCTATAAACCCTTTTCGTCCTAAGCTGATTGATTTATGCCAAGTTAAACAATTCTATAGAAGCTATATATTTACTTTACAAACGAAAGTGGCCCATCCCAGAATGTTTGGAATGTGGCCCAGTCCAAAGTTCACAGTGGGCTACCTGCAAGTAACCCAGCTGCATTCTTTTAACAAAATGGCTGTCTTCTAAAACTATATTCTACAATTTACACCTTTAATAAATCCTAAGATCATGACCCAGAAGCCTGTGACCAATACTAAGGCTCTTAGATGTGACATGAGTTTGAATTATAAGTTGTGTGAAAGCCAAAACTGCAGTTTGTGGAAGAATGGGAGCAATGAGCTTCTAAAGTTAGCTTGTGTTCATCCCGGTCTCAGAGTTTTTAATGTTTTGAGCTCACTGGAGCTTAATCTGGTTAGTGCTGAGTAGAAAGGGGGAGGAAATGGGGTCAAATAGCTCCCGAATGTATCCTAGTGGTCTCAGGGCCAACAGCCCTTTCTGATCCCTAACGCTTAGTGGGCCTCCATGACAGGCTCCCAACAACTTTCTATAAATTGTTGGCAAAATGATTGTATGTCATTGAATCTTTTTATTACTTTCCTCTGAATATTTCAATGCATTCACTTGGGCATTTGAAAGATGAAAAATTTTAAATACTTTATGATTCTATCAGAAAACAGTGATAAACTTGAAATTCTGTGGTTCTTTTTTCTTAAATATCAGAAGCTGCTCACATAAACAGTTCAAAAGAAGTGCTTTTTGTGTTGCTTAAGAAATAAGAAACTGAATTTAAAATAAAGTTTTACTCCAGAGTGTATTCTAAAGAAATCTCTATTTTGTCCACTGAACAAAATGACTACCTTTGAATGTGTCGTACTACTTTATCAATAGCAAATTTTATGAATATTTTTAATTTTATTCTTTCAAGAATCTTAATTTTGATTGCTATATTAAATACCATCAAGTAGTCATTAAATAAGAGCAATTAAGTAATCATTAATTGATTACCCTCTGATTACAACTAATGAAAGCATAATAAATCTCAACTGGTCAAAAATTAGTTCTATCTTTTTTAAATCAAATGGTAAACCTAGTTCTAAAGTCTGTATGTCTGGGCTGGTTTTGTGATTTGCTCTGTCTAACTGATCAAACCAAAATTGATGTGGTGTACTCTCTGAGCTTAAGCCAAAGGCGGCTTTAGAGCTTCCACTCCCTCTAGAAATGCTGTGATCATTTAAGACCAGGAGAGTCTGTTGGATGGTGAGAGATCATGTGGGAAGAGAGGATGGTAATCCCAGACATTCCAACTATTCCAGTCATGGGGTTAGACTCAGTCTTGACCCCAGCCAACACCTCAGAGAGCAGACAGAGGTTATCCTAGCTGAGCCTAGCCCAAATTACTGAACCAAAAAATTGTGAGCAAATATGTGATTATTACCTTGAGCAAGTAAATACTGAGGTAGGTTGTTAAATAGCAATCGTTAGCCAATATAGATATTATAATAATATATGTTCTTACACAACTGAAGATGAATTTAAATATATATAATATAAAAGGACTTTTTACATGATAAATACACAGTAGCCATTAATCTGATTCTTGGTTCTTTACTTAGTGCCTGTGTGACCTTGGACTTAGTAAAAAACTACTATGTCTTTCTTCATCTGCAATATGGGGTTTAAGCTACTTTTCAGGGTAGTAGTGAAGGTTTAATAACTAATTGATTTAAAGTATGTAGCACACTGCCTGATATCTAATAAATGCTGAATACGTATATGAAGTTAAGATCTGCATTATCTATATAAGTTCTCAGAATGTTAAGAATATGATTTATTCAAATAATTTTGTAATAAATGTGGCATCTAAAGAGTTACTCTTCATAGAAAAACATTGGACCTCAATATTATTATAAAATAATTGCAAAATTTTAAAGATATTGGGTTAATGACCATGTCTCAGTTAGACATAGTTCAGTCGTTTAAATATCATTATTTTAACTTTAACAGAAAAACTTTTCTTCCTTCAAATTTCTGATAAGAAAATCTGGGCTGCTATGTTTACTAGGACTAACTTTATTTTAACTAATTTATCATCAATTTATAATGACATATTATTAGTCTATCTGCATTCACAAAATTCTTTTGATTTTATGTTACATGTATTTGATGGTGAAGAAGGATTTACTGATGTGTAAACATTAGAATTAGTACTGCACTACCAATCTCCTTCGGAGAAAGAAACTGTAAAGAGTTTTTAAAAGCAAATAAGATGTAAAAAGTTTATTTATAATTATTTATTCTTAGATATAAGTGCTTATATAATCACATATTTTGCCTATTGTTATTTTTTATTTTGTATTTGTTTTTTATTTTAAAGATGTGGGATACAATTCAGGGTTAAGTATACAAATATTCATTATGCAGGTACTAATTAAGCCTTTCAAACAAAAATTTTTTAATTACATTTCATAACTGAATTTTAGATTTTAGCACATGGAAATCATGTGTAACAATTTACATGCAAGGGAAAAAGTACACTCATTTGATGGCAAGTGGGAGGGTGATGAGAAAAAAATTATCAGATTTACAAAGAGTGTCATAACTCAATGAAGCTTAAGAATCATTATGCTAGTAGTTCAAGACTAAGAATTCTAAAACTGTTGGAGAGGAGGTACAGAAGACAAAAGAACAATGTGAAGACTGTTGAAATAATTCAAATGGGAGGTAATGAAGCTGATAATAAGTCAGTGGTGGTTGGAATGTAAAGATTGGATTTGAGAAATATTTCTGAAGTAACTGCCATATGCCATGAACCTAAGAAACAGACTCTGATACAGAGATTTGCCTTCAGAGAATTTATTGGGGAGAGTTCTTGGAAATAACCTTGTTAAGCAGTGAAGGAAACAGGAGAGGGTAGATGATAAAATATAGTTGCAACACAGTTGCAACAGCCAATCTCAAGGGGAGCTCTGAACTTGGTATGGCTCTTCAGAAATGTGCAGCAATATGGCAACGGGTCCAGGCTTTTTCACTCCTGCATCAAGCCATTATAGGATTCAGGCTACATCTAGGGAGTAGACATGACCTTGGTGAGGCATCCCCTTTCAGCAGAGGGCAATCTTCCAAAAGGGACTCAGAATAAGCTCAGCAGTTGAAAGAATAAATGTCTTGGTTCTGAAAAGAACAAAGTAAATTGTGCAGGGAAATTGAAGTGGCTCACCATTTGTCCACTAGAGAATACATTAATATGATTTTAAAATACCAATGTTTATAATTATAATTACAATGCATTAGATCTGTAGTAGGTATTATAAATACAGCAGTAAACAAAAAAGATAATATCATCATTTGCATGGAGTTATGTTCTGGAAGTTAAAAGAACAAAAAATTAAACAAGGAAGCAAATAAGTACATAAGATTGTGATAATTGTTTTGAAAAACTAAACCAAGACAAAATTCTGGAGGGTTATTGGCAAACTATTTTTGTGTGTGAAATTAGAGTTGATTTTTGAGGAGATGAGAATTGAACTCAGTTATAAAAGACAACAAAATCTACCCCTGCAAATATTTGGCAAGTATTCTATGCAGAAGAAAAATGAAATGCAAATATGTTAAAGCAGTTACAAACTTTGCTACTTTGGGGACAAATGTACCCACACTACAGTGTGTGAGAAATATAGTGGCGATGATGTGGGTAAAGAAAAAGGTAGGGATCATATCAATTAAAACCTGGCAAACCACATGTTAGACACTCAGATAAGTGTTATCCCAAACCCATGAATTTGTCTTGATTTCTGACTGGCACAGCCCTAACAATGCATACTATACCCATAGTTATGAAATCAAGTTATGGTTGCTATCACTTCCTTGGCTACAGATCAAACATCACCAGGCATGGCGCTAATTGGCAAAGCTGGACAATTTTTGCTTGTTCACTTGCAGAAATAAACCCGTGGAGATCTTGGCTTCTCTTGCAGGTTTCTAGAGAAATCAGATGATGCAAATTAGAAATGGGATGACTGAAGATGGCAATGGAGCCAGTGGGAGCATGAAAGTCTCTGCAAGGGTGAATGTCCACAAAGACAGGTTGCATGACTGGATGAGTGCAGCTGCGTGAGTGAAAGTCCATCTGAGGGGAGACTTAGGATCAAGCAAGCTGGGTCTCCCCTACAGAGATGGATGCAACCCACCAGCCCTGAAATCAGAGCTCCCAGCATGCAGGGTCATCAGTCATTCTTGGGGATCTCTTGGGAAGAGACAGCAGCAGTCAGCTGCTCCTCAGCTCCTGACACCCAGCCCACACCACCACCCATGGTGTCAGTGGGCTAGGTGCTGGCAGAGGGAACCACAGAGAGTGTGTGGGAGGAAATCTGGAGCTGAGGCCTGTTGATGGTGGGGAGATATTGAATGCCACCATTTTCTCTGTCCCAGGAATGGGCAGAGATCTGCATTGGTCTATCAGGCTCTGTTCAGCATCCAACCTGGAACCCAGAGGCTATCTTCACATCCCTCTGGAATCAACCATTGCTGACACAGAGAGAAATCTTCAGGAGCAAACATGGAGAGACAAACGTCCCTCTTCCATGCTGGACCAGGCATGGATACATCTGATTTGAATGGAGACTTGGTGGCAGCAGCAACAACAGCAGATGAGTTGATTGGTGTGCCTGTTTTTCTTTTCCTTCTCCTCTCTCTTTATCTTCCTTTCATCTTTCTTCTTCTTTTTCCTATTATTTACCTTTTTATCTCATTTTGCTTTCAAGGAGCATACATACACTGTCAATGCATAGACATTGTAAGTTAGTGGGAAGTGAGTTCCAGGGAGTACACACACCTGTCAGTGGATACTGTGATCTGCAGATAGCTTCTGAACCACAGCTCCTCCCATCACACCTCAGTCAAATCTCAAAACTGCAAAAAGCACAGCCCTCCATTCTCAGTCTGACTTCAAAATTGAACAAATTCAGAGAATCAACATAAAGAAGAATAAGGGATTGAGCAAACTGAACTGAAAGCTATCCCCACTCACTAAGCAAAATAATTTTTAAAAGGGGATAAGCTGGGCTCAGTGGTTCAGTCTGTAATCCCATGCTTTGGGAGGCTGAGGTGAGTGGATTGCTTGAGCCCGTGGGTTCAAGACCCACCTGGGCAACTTGGCGAGACCTCTGCTCTACAATAAATCAAAAAAATTAGCCAGGTGTGGTAGTGTGTGCACCTGTAGTTCCAGCTATTTGGAAGGCTGAGGAGGAAAGATGGCTGGAGCCCAGCAGGTCGAGACTGCAGTGGCCAGAAGCGACCACTGCACTCCAGTCTGGGTGAGAGTAAGACTCTAACTTGGTGGCTCAGCCTATAAGCCCGTGCTTTGGGAGGCTGAGGTGAGTGGATTGCTTGAACCCACGGGTTTGATACCCGCCTGGGAAACTTGGTGAGACTTCATCTCTACAATAAATCAAAAAATTAGCCAGGAGTGGTAGCGTGTGCCTGTATTTCCAGCTACTTGGAAAGTTGAAGTGGAAGGATAGCCAGAGCCCAGCAGGTCAAGGCCACTGCACTCCAGTCTGAGCAACAGAGTGAGACTCCAACTCAAAAAAAATAAAACAAAAACCAAAAACCAAAATAAATAAATAAATAAATAAAAAGGGGATTAAAAGGGGGAAGAAAACCATCACAAATGAAGAAGAATCAAAGAAAGAATACAGGTCCCATACAGACCCCTGGGAAGACAGCACCTGAGACTACACACTTTGAAACCCAAACAATGAAGAGTCCCCAGAATGACTGGTCTTAAACCACAAACCCAGAGATCAGGATATTAATAGAGAGAATGGATAGAATTGAGGAGAGACTAGAGGCAAGTATGAAGGAGTTGATAACTGAGATAACAGCAATAAAGAATACAGTAAACAAAATAAATAGCAAACTGACAAGCATGGAAAGCAGAATTAACCCAGCAGAAGAAAGAAACTCAGAGATTGAGGACCAAAATTTGGAACTAATGCAAACTGTTAAAAATATAGAAAAGACGCTTAAAAAGACAGAACAAATCCTTCAAGGGATGTGTGATTATAACCAGAGGCTGAACCTATGATTAAATAGCATTCCTGAGACAGGTAGAGAAACAGAGACCACCCTAGAACTAAATGCCATGAAATTATCCAAGAAAACTTCCATCATCTCATCAGAGATGTGACCATTCAAACACAAGAAATTGAGAGACAAGACATCAAATTGCAAGACATCAAATGAGAAGACACAGTAATTGACTTACACAAAGTAGCTATAAAATAAAAAACCCTAAGGACAACAAGAGAGAAAGGTCAAATTACTTACCAGGGATGACCAATTTGAATAGCAGCAGACTTATCTTCAGAAACACTACAGGCTAGAAAAGACTGGATTCCAATCTTCAAAGTTCTCAAAGATAAACAAGTCCAACCAAGAATTGTCTAACCACCTAAGCTAAGCTTCGTTAACAATAGATAATTTATATCCTTCTCAGACATTCAATCTCTAAGAGTTTACACCACCTCCAGACCAGTTCTATAAGTAGAGATTAAGGAAGTATTAAACACAGAAGAAAGTAAATAAAGAATACCCACGGTCTTCACAATAAAGCACGGAAAAGATTAAACATACACACATATATCAACACCAAAATCAAAAGTAAACCAGTAAACAAATAAACAGACAATAGCAACAAACCCCATAAGAACCTCATGACAGGGATAAACTCTTACATCTCAATAGTTAGCCTGAACACAAAAGGACTAAATGCCCCACTGAGAAGACATAGAGTAGCAAATTGGATTTAAACAATGACACAACAATATGCTGTCTCCAGGAGACTCATCTCACCAAAATGGACCCTCACAGACTCAGAGTAAGAGGATGAAAAACAAATTTTCAGGCAAACAGAACACAAAAGAAAGGAGAAGTTGCAATCTTTATATCAGACAAAATATTCTTTATACTATAAAAAATTTTAAAAGATATGACAGGTGGCTACATAATGATAAAAGTATCAATCCATCAGCAAGAAATATGCACCCTAAGCATATATGCACCCGACATAGGAGCACCAACCTTTATAAAGCAGCTTATTGGTAAACTAAAAAAGATATTGATTTTAAAACAATCAATAAGCAACAAGAAGATTTGGAACCTCAACTTGACACTTGACTAAGCGGGCTTAATAGATACCTACAGAACACATGACCCAACAACCATGCAATATACATTCTATTCATAAACACATAAAACATACTCCAAGATGAACAACATCCTTGACCATGAATAAAGAATTACCAAATTTTATAAGATCAAAATACTGCCATGTACCTTCTCAGACCACAGTGGAAGAAAAATAAATATCAACACCAACAAAGCTACCCCCACACCCACAAAGACATGGACACTAAGCAGCATGAAGCTGAACAATGCCTAGGTTAACACAGAAATCAAAGCAGAAATTAAAACATTTCTGGAAACATATTAAAATAAAGACACATCTTACCAAAACCTCCGGGATGCCATGAAATCAATACTGAGAGAGGAATCCATTTCTTGAAGAACCCACATCAAGAAAATGGAAAGATCATAAGTTAACAGTCTAACAAATCACCTAAGGGAGCTGGAAAGTCAACACCATCAAAACCCTAGCTTCAGCAGAAAAATCCAGATCATCAAAGTAAAAGCCCAAATACAGGACACAGAAGGCAAAATATCATAGAAAAAATAATAATAAATAAGTGAAACAAAAAGCTGGTTCTTTGAAAGGATAAATAAGATTATAAACCCTTAGCCATATTGACCAGGAAAAAGAAAGAAAAAGCCCAGATAAACACAATCAGAAATGCAAAAGATCAAATTACAATGGACCCTGAAGAAATACAAAAAAATTTTCAGACATTACTATGCACACCTGTATGGAAACAAACTCGAAACCTAAATGAAATGGAGGACTATCTGACATCACATGGCCTCCCAAGGTTGAAACAAGAAGAAATTTAGGCATTAAATACACAGTAACAACCCAGAAAATTGACTCTGCCATAAGAAAACTACCCCCCCCCACACACACACACAAAAGTCCTGGATCAGATGGCTTTCCAGTGAAGTTCTACAAAATATCCAAGGAGTAGCTGATAGCAATCCTGTTGAAAGTATTTTAATAAATCAAGAAAGAAAGAACTTTTCCCAAATCATTTTATGAAGCAAACATCATACTGATACCCAAACTGGGTAAAGATCCCACAAAGAAAGAGAGCCACAGGCCAGTATCCTTGATGAACACAGATGCAAAAATGCTCAACAAGATTGTAGCAAATTGAATCCAACAACACATCTCAAAAATCATCCACTATGATCACGTAGACTTCATTCTCAAGATGCAGGACTGATTCAACATCCACAGGACCATGAATGTTATTAAATACATCAATGGATATAAAAATAGGAATCACATGATTATATCATTAGATGCTGAAAATGATTTTGTTAAAATCCAGCATCCCTTATTGATAAAAATTATTGAACACCTAGGCATAGGGGAATCATATCTCAAAATAGTAAGAGCTATCTACGATAAACCTACAGTCAGCATATTGCTATATGGACAAAAATTGGAAACAATACCCTTCAAAACTGGCACAAGACAAAGTTGCCCACTTTCACCTCTCCTGTTCAACATAGTGTTGGAAATCTTAGCTAGAGCAATCAGACAAGAAAAGGAAAGGATGGGCATCCAAATATGAAAAGAAGAAATCAAGTTACCTATCTTTGCTAAAGATATGATTCTACACTTCAAAAATTCAAAAGAATCTGTAAAAAAAAAAATCTTGCATTGATAAAGGACTTTGGCAAAGTCTCATAGTACAAAATAAATGTTCGAAAGACAGTCACATTCTTATACACCAACAAACAGGCAACCCCCCCCAAAAAAGCACAATGCAATTCACAATAGACACACACACACATACACACACACACACATACGAAATACCTCAGCATCTTTCTAACCAGGGAAATGAAACACCTTTACAAGGAAAACTACAAATCATTGCTCAAAGAATGCAAAGAAGACATAAACAAATGGAAAAATATTCCATGCTCATGAACTGGAAGAATCAACATTGTTAAGATGTCCATCTTACCCAAGACAATCTACAGATTTAATGCAATACACATTTATTTCCCAACACCATTCTTCTCAGACCTGGAAACAGCAATACAAAAATTCATATGGAAACAAAAATGACCACCAATAGCCAAAACAATCCTCAGCAAAATAAAAAAAAAGTGGGAGGTTTCACTCTTCCAGACTTTAAGCTTTATCATAAGGCTACAATAATCAAAACAGTCTGATATTGGTACAAGAATAGGCATATAGACCAATGGAATGCAGTAGAGATTTTGGAAGCAAAACCTCAATTTCTCAACCAACTCATCTTTGACAAAGTCTCCAACAACAACCACTGTGGAGAGGAGAACTTATTCAGTAAATTGTGCTGGAAAAACTGGCAGAGAGCATGCAGAAGATTAAAACAAGATCCTTACCTATCACCATACCAAAAAATCAACCCTAAATGGATCAAAGACCTAAATGTAAAACCACAAACTATTAGAACCTTAGAAAATGCAGGAGACACTCTTATGGAAATTGGAACTGGTGACCAAGTCCTGATTAAAACCCAAGTGCTCATGCCATAAGCAACAAGATAGGTGGGACCTCATCGAACTGAAAAGTTTCTGCAAAGCAAAAGAAACCATCAAGAGATACAGCCCACAGAATAGAAAAAATATTTACCAATGGTATATCTGACAAAGGCTTAACATTCAGGATCTACAAAACAAACAAACAAACAAACAAAAAAACCACAGCCCTATTAAAAAGCAGGCAGACTCGATGCAGTGGCTCAAGTCTGTAATCCCAGCACTTTGGGACGCCGAGATGAGAGAATTCCCTGAGTTCAAGTGTTCAAGACCAGTCTGGGCAATTTGGTGAGACCTCATCTCTACAATAAATCAGAAACTAAATCAGGCATGGTAGCACACACCTGTAGTTCCAGCTACTTGGATGACTGAGGTGGAAGGATCACCTGAGCACAGCAGTTTAAGACTAGTAGCTGTGAGTGTGCCAATGCACTCCAGCCTGTATGTCAAAGTGAGACTTCAACTCAAAAAAAAAAAAGTGGACAAAAGATATGAATAGACACTTCTCAAAAGAAGACATACAAGCAGCCAACAGATACATGAAAAAATACTCAGCCTCACTAATCATCAAATAAATGCAAATTAAAATCACACTGAGATACCACCTAATACCAGTCAGGATGGCCATCATCAATAACCCCAAAATCAACCGATGCTGGAGAGGATGTGGAGAAAAGAGAATAATTCTACATTGCTGGCGGGGTTGTAAACTAGTACAACCTCTGTGGAAAGCAGTGTGACAATTCCTAAAAGACTTAAAAATCAACGTTTTATACAAAGCAGCAACCCCCATTCTGGGAATATACCTGGAAGAGCTCAAATCACTCTATGAAAAAGATACCTGCACACATATGTTTATTGCAGCATTATTCACAATAGCAAAAACATGGAACCAACCATACTGCCCATCAAAAGCGAACTGGATTTAAAAAATATGGTACATATACAGGATCATATATTACACAACTATAAAGAAGGACAAAATTATGAACTTCACAGCAATTTGGATGGACCTAGAGTCTTAGTGAACTGAATACTACAGATTATCACTCATAAGCAGACCCTAAACAATTATTATAATACTATAAGGGACACACTTCATCAATAAGTGTACCTGATCTCAAACCAGGTGAAGTGAGGTTCAAAATTAGACCCAAACTTTACCTGTACATTGAACATTTGTATACCTAACATTGAATTGTACCCCACATCTTTAAAATTAAAAAGTTATTTAAAATGGGTTGAGTTAATTCCCATTGGGCAACATTTGAACAATGAAAATAAATTATTACTTTTTCCCTTAAGATAAATTTTTTTGAGATACAATATTTCATAAAGTCTCACTGAATATGGTTTAGAAGATTCAACAAGACTGTCTCTGGCAGAATAATCGACTGTTCTTGTTACAAAACTTTGGCTGGAATGATAATGTACCCTCTCATATCTCCCTTTCCTCCTTCCGTATCTCACTCCCCATTTTCCTTCACTTGTATTTACCCAAGATTTCACTTACAAATAAAGTTAACAAATAAGACTTTGCCTCAGGCTCTCTTTCCTAGGGAACTCAAGCTAAAAAAAAATTGGCATGTAAATAAGATGATATTTTAAGTGCAAAGAGAATGTTTAAAGCAGTGAAGTGATATAATCTGATTTACATTCTTAAAATATCTTTGCGAATGCTATAGATTGTGGAAGCACAATGATGTCAGTTGTAAAACTAGTTAAGATTCAACTGGAGTAGTCCATGTAAGAGATGATACTGTTTTGACAGATGTTTCTGACAGTGCAAACAGAGGAAAGTTGATTGTTTTATAAGATATTTTGAAGAAAGTGTGGACAGAACTTAGTAAAGAAGCTCAGTGAAGTGGGGGAAGTTGTATAGAAAATTTTAGAATCAATAATAACTTCTAAGTTTAGAGTCTGAGGTACTGGGTAGAAGATTTGTGTTACTTTGTGAGTTGAAGCATATTCAGGATTAATGGATCAGTGGTAAGATGGAGGTAGGAAAAAGTTAAGAACTCTGTTTTAAATATTTTAATTTTGAAATGTCTTTTAGTATAGTAGTTAAAATCTAAGTATGAAATTGGATAATGAATCTGGAGCTCAATGATAGAATGTGCTAGAACTTATGAATTTAGGACACACTGAGATGTAAGTGGTATGTTTAAAGTCATAAAAGTGGATGCCAACCCTATAAATATTATGGGTAGTCACATTGTGACATAAATTTAGTGTGTTGTGACAAGTATTTGAAAAAAGAAATAAAATAGTATAAATAGTATAAAATTAAAAAATAAAAATAGAATAGAAAAGTTTAGCTTGCATCACCCTTGGTATGGATAAGTACTGTTTTAGTTAAAATTACATTTTAGGAGCACATGGGCTACAATTAAAAAGAGGTTTAAAGTCAATAACTTAGGCAGACTGTCTAGAGAAGAGAAGGGTAGGAAGAGAAGTAAACTCAGTGTCAGTACAGTGTACAAAGGTCTAAAAGATTAGAAGGTGTCAGTGAACAAGACTGGGAACAGATAGCCAGCAAAGTAGAAGGAAAACTTGAAGAATGATGTCACAAAAGGCAAGAGAAAAGAAACAGCTTCAGGGAAAAGGCTATAGTCAAATATATTTCATCTGTAGACATGAAATAAAATATGGCTCTGTTAATTGATTGGATATAGAACATGAGAGGTAAAGAAGGAATTTTTTTTCCCTTATTTTGGAAAAAGTGGTAAATGTGTGCCATTAAAGCAAGTTGGGAAGGGAGCAGTGAAGAAATATCTTTTAAAAAGGAGTATCGGGCCATTCCCTTGCTGGACTCCGGCGTAGCCTTGTGCTCTTTGAGCTACGGCTGTCGCCATGCTTCCTGGCTTTGGCCCCCTCCCCCACCTTGGGGAGGTGAATCTTCTCTCTTCCTTCTCTTTCTCCCTTTAATTTACTTTTAAATAAACTTTTCTTTCTAAAAAAAAAAGGAGTATCATTTGCTATTTTTCTGAGAAATTGTATAATGAGGAGATAAAACAATACAGGAGGTGAGTTCAACACAAGAGGAAATATACTATAATGAAGAAAACAAGGTGCTTGCCGAATAGTACTTTCATCTTAGATGTTGGACAAATAATAGTGGAACCAATGAATAGAATGAATATACGGTTAATTATAAAGTACTTACAGGTGATAAGATTTTAACTTGATCTTGAAAAAGAGATTGATATGAATTGGTCTAGAAAATAAGTACATGAATTTTACACAAAAAGAAAATCAGAGACAAAGGCTTGGTAGTCACACAGCAACCCTGTTTAGAAAAATAAAAATAAAAAGACATTTAGCAGAGAACAGTAAATAAAGGACAATAAAAAAATAAGATATTCATTTGGAAATATAACAGTTACAGTGTTCTTTCCAAGGTAATTGTTATTTTCTTCAGATGATAATTCATGTGTGTAAAATTGATACTGAGATTCTATGATTTAAAAAAAAGGTCTAAAAAGACAAAACTTGAACATCTTAATGAAATATATTAAAGTTTAAAATGGGAAATAATTGAAAACCACTGACCAACATGTACATTTTTATCCATGTTGGAATTTTTCACAGGCACACTTTAAATAATTTATCAATTACAGAGAGGCATATACTTAGTAAATAAAATTAATAATGAGTTGTGGTAGAACAGAAAATGAGATATTACCTAATTGGTCTAAAAATTTGTAGGAGGAAAAATGTACAATGTGCCTATACCTACTGATCACTCTGAAAAACTTGCAGTAAAAATCCTACATTAAAAATCCCACAGTATTTAATTATTGACCCATATAAACCACTCTACACAGCAAGAATAGAATACACCTTTTTTCCAAGAATCTTTGAAACAGTCACCAAGAAAGACCATATCATCAACCATACAACAAATTTAAAATAATTGAAATTATACAGTATGTTTTATATTATATGGTATCAAAATAATAATACACTACATGGAAATTCTTAAAAACATGGAAATTATACCATATCTTTTAAAATCATGATTCAAAGATAAATTTTACAAAAAAACTTAAAAATTTATTGAACTGAATGAAAATAAAAGCACAGCAATTCAGCATTTTTGAGATACAGCTAACTCATTGCTGGGAGAAAAATGCATAGTGCTCATTGCTTTTAGTTGAGAAATAGCTCTCAAAGTTTCTACTCTGAGAAATCAGAAAAAGAAAGCAAAATAAATCCAAAATTAGCAGGAAGAAAGTACTGATAAGAGTAAGATAAAAATCAATAAAATTTAAAAGAATAAAATATTTAAATAAATGGACAAAAGGTAGTTGTTTGACAAATCATTTAATTTATTAAACCTCTTGTAACAAAAAGATAAAAAAGAAAACACATTGTCAGTATTATGAATGAGATAGGAATATGACTATAGACATAAGGATTACATGGAAATATTATCAATGACTTAAACTTATAAATTGGAAAACTTAGAAGAAATGGATGAATTTCTCAAAAGTCACAAAAATGTCTCATTTCCATAATTACATAGTGATCATCTCAAAGTGACACAGTTATCACAGTTATTAAGTGATCTAGCAAAGATTAGAACCAGCTATTTTGATATTAATTTCTATGTGCTTATCATTGTTTCTTGTTCTCCTCTGCTGATACTGACCAAACTCACCTAACCATTGGTAAATGGGCTATATGACTTGCTAAATAAATTATAACAAACACAATTAGGGTTCCAATTTGCTTTTTAAAAAAAGTGAGAGTCTATTTGAAATGATATGAAATTATATGAAAAGATTTTCAAGACATCTATGTTCAATTTAAAAGCCAGGCCAGCAGGACAATGTGTACAGTATGCTGCAATTTGTATAAAGTAAGTGAAAAGCTATATGCTTATATATTTGTATAGACATAGACTATCTCTAAAAAAAAATGCACAAGAAACCAAGAGACAGAGTCAGGTAATAGGAATGATTTTATCAGCACTGTTTAACCTCAGTGCAGCTTACATTTTTTTTTACCCTTTGTATTAGAAAAAATAGGCCTATGATATGAAAGTTATTTACTCCTAAATGTAAAAATTACTTAGACTAGGAATAAAAATTGAGCCCAGAGAGATTTTTTAAAAATTCAAAAACTACCAAGTGAGAAAAATACTTCATTAAATAAAAACTTTTAGTGACACTCATATATAATAATGTTAGTATACTACTACTTAAAGGACAATTTAAATTTTGGAGTATAAATCACAAAGTAGTTTCCACCAGTGACTCATAAAAATGTTCAGCTGAATGTTCAATGAAAAGGTGATGTCATATGATTATTTTTAAAACTACAACAGGACCTAGAGTTATCTGTTAAATCAATCCTTGTGGAGCTATAAATATTTATAAAATCACAAGTAGAAGTTATGAATGTGCAGCACTTAGAATTTCAAAATAAAAAAATGCTGCTGCATATTCATACTCACCAAATTCACTATTTATTTTTAATTGTTTAATGAAAAAGCACATTACTAAATTCATAAAATATAAAACTATAGGGAAAACTTGGTTACTATAGTACTGTGAAGCTAGTTGTAATTACAAAAGAGGCCAGAACCTTAAATCTTAAAAATTCTCTAAGGCAAGTACTGAAATACATCTACAACCTCCTGGATAGCAAAACAGGTTTGTAATATATTCCCTTTTGTCGTTCTGCTTTTCATCTGCTGAATTCAGGGGGATTTTTTTAACATTTGGTGGCATCTTGAGGTTAGGTTCCTCCTTCTTGGAGCAAGAGTTATCAACTTTTTCTACCCTGAATTCTGTGATTAATATGATCAATGTAGATGACCAAATCAGATAAATTATAATTCAAAGTGTTGATTTGTTCAAATTTTGGTAACTGCCTAAATTTACAACTTGATTAGGTATTATGCAAATAATTGCTTTTTCTAAGATCCAATCTTTCTATAATAGGCAACATATTTTAGCCCTAATTAATGTGCTATTTATTTTTTAAGTTGTTAAAATAAAACAAACTATTAAAATATTTACTTGTGATAGTGTCACTATGTCAGCTTATACGTGTTCTATCTTGAATGGTAAATGTTACAGTTTCACAATGTATTTACATTAGTTTGGTGCCAAGTACATGGAGAAAGTATTGCTTTACTATAGTATGATATACCTGTGTAAGTATACTGGGTCTGTGTGCAATAAAAGCATTTATATTTTTTATTGCTTGACCCTAAATTTATTTTTTTCTAGTGCTTGTTTCCTAAAATAAACACAGACACATAATTTAGAGAATGACTATCTCCTGTGAAAAACCAACTGACCACTTCACTACCATGAACCTGATGGGAAATGAAGGACAAATCAGTAATAACACTTTGCTTTTGGGCAGAAAATATGAGTAGAAACAAAAGATAGAAAATAATCAAATTGATACATAACATTTTAATCCTTTTTAAAATATCAATTTCTTGTCAAGAAGATACCACAAAAAGAATGCATAAATGTATATTAGAGACATTTATTTCTATTTTACCATAAGCACTAATCTCGATGTAGAAGTTATATAAGTGATTGTTAATTTTTTAAAATTGTGATACATTATGTCTGATAGAAATTTTACTGTTTATCCTTTTAAGTGTAGATTGTAGCAGCATTAATTATATTCATATTGCTATGCAAACATTACCACTATCTGTCTCAATATTTTTCTCATCATCCTAAACTGAAACTACATACCTATTAAAAAATAACTCCCTATTTCCCTCTTTCCTCAGGCCCTGGTTGGCACTATTGTACTTTCTATCTCTACGAATTTGATTCTTCTAGGAGTCCCCATATAAATGAATCTATGAGATGTGTGTCCTTTTATGTATAATTTATTTCACTTTGCATAATGTTTTCAAGGTTAATTCATGTTGTAGCATGTTTCATAATTTCAATTTTTAAGGCTGAATAATATCCTATTGTAGTATATACCTAATTTTGATTATTCATTCATTGACAATGGACATTTGGGTTTTGTGCACATTAGGCTATTGTAAATAATGCTACTATGAACACTGGCATACAGATATCTCAAGCTGTTGCTTTCTGTTCTTTTGGTTATGTATCAAACAGTGGAATGTCTGGATTGTATAGCAATTATATGCTTAAGTTTTTAAGAAACTACCAAGTTTTCCAAAGCAGCTACATCATTTTACATTGCCACCAACTGTGCACAAGGTTTCAAATTTCTACACACCTTCACCAACAGTTATTTTCTCAGTTTTCTTGTTTGTTTGTTTTAAAAACTTAGTGTATGTGAAGAGTATGTCATAGTGGCTTTGATTTGAATTTCTCCAATGATTAGTGATACTGAATATCTTTTCATGTCCTTACTGAACACATATATACCTTCTTTGGATAAATGTCTATTTGAGTGAATTGTCCATTTTTCTGTTTTTTTATTTTAATTTTTTTATTTTAAAGATATGGGGGACAATTCAGAGTTAGGTATACAAATATTCATTATACAGGTCCCCTTATTGATGAGATGTGCCCCCGCTTCCCCAGGCAGATTCCCATTACTGCCAACCCCACCTCCCCGCCCCCCAACACCCTGCAGTTTCTCACTACTGCCAATCCTTTTCTTATAGTATTATGATAGTTGCTCAAGGTCCGCTTATGTGTGAGAAGATGTGATAGTTCTTTGTTTCTGTGAAAGATCATTCAGTATTATAGACTCTAAGTCCATCCAGGTTGCTGTGAAGTTCATGGTTTTGTTCTACTTTATGGCTGCATAATATTCCATTGTGTATATGTACCAATTTTTTTTTAATCCAGTCCTCTTTTGATGGGCAGTACGGTTGGATCCATGTTCTTGTTATTGTGAACAATGCTGTGATAAACATACGTGTGCAGGTATCTCATGTCCATTTGTCAATTGTTTTGTTGTTGTTGTTGAAGGGAAGATATTATTTATATACTCTGGATAACAATTACTTAACAGATAGGATTTGCAAATATCTTATCTCACTCTATAGATTGCCTTTTCACACCCATGGTCGTGTCCTTTGTGTAGAAAAGTGTTTTGTTTAGTTTAATTTTGATGAAGTATATTTTGTTTCTTTTCTTTTTTTTTCCCCTATGTTTTGGTGTTATTTCAAGAAATCTCACCTAATCTAATGTTAGAAAAATGTTCTTCCATATTTTTATCTAAGAGTTTTATACTTTTAGCTCTAGGTTTAAGTCTTTATTCCATGCCTAGTTAATTATTTACGTAGTTCATAGTTCAATTTCTTTTATTTTTCTTTCTTTTTTTTTTTGCATGTTGATATTCAATTTTCCCGGGATCATTCTATGAGAACACTGTTTCTCCCACCACTGAATGGTCTTGGCATCTTGGTTAAAATCTTGTAATCATATACCTGAGGGTTTATTTCTGTATTCTTCAATTATACTCTGTTCTGTTCTATTCTATTCTATTCTATTCTGCTCTGTTCTAGTTTATTCTATTCATCTATTCTATATCTATGTGTCTGTCTTTTATACAGTACCACACTGTTTTCATTACTAAGTAATCAATGTTTAAATCAGAAAGTGTAAGATTTCCAAATTTGCCCTAAAAAATGATTTTAACTACTCAAATTCCTTTGACATTCCACATTAATTTTGGGGTAGATTTTTCTAACTCTGCAGCAAAACATCATTGGAGTTTTTATAGGGTTTGCATTGGATCTGTAGAATCCCTTGGTGAGTACTGACACCTTAATAATATTTAATATTTCAGTGAATGAACACAGGATGTCTCATTATTTCTTATGAATCCTAAACTTTCTTTCAATGATGTTTTGTAGTTTTCAGGGTATAAGTTCTTCACGCTCTTGATTACATTATTCCTAAGTACTTTATTATTTTTGATGCTATTATAATTTGAATTATTTTTCTAAATTTCCTTTCATATTGTTTATTTGTATTGCATAGGAGCACAAGTTATTTTTGTGTGTTGACTTTGTTTCCTGCAACTTTGCTTAATTTACTTATTAGATCCAATAGTATTTTGTAAATTCTTTTTTATTTTATACTTATAATTCCATAAACAGAAATACATTTATTTCTTCCTTTTCAATTTGAAGTACTTTTATTTTTTTCTTGCCAATTTGTTCTGGCTAGAACTTCTAGTACTATGTTGAATACATATAGTGAAATCAGGCATTCTTGTCAGATTTCTGATCTTAGATAAAAATTTTCAGTCTTTCACTACTGAGTATGATGCTAGTTCTGAATGTTTCATATATGGCCTTTATTACATTGTGGTAGTTTTCTTCTACTCTGAGTTTATTGAGTGTTTTTATTATTAAAGTGTGCTTAATTTTGTCAAATGCTATTTCTGCATCAATTAGGATAATCATGTTTTTATTTTGCCTTCATTCTTTTTATGTGGTATATTACATTGATTTATTTTCATATGTTAAACCATTCCAGCATTCCAGTCAAACGAAAAACTTGGTTATAGTATATAATTTTTTAAGTATATGGAAAAATGTGGTGCCGGAGACCAGCTCCAGTTGGCTTCAGGGTACCCCAAAGGTGGAGACGGCGTCGGCAATTGGGGAGAAGAAGAAAGAGAGAAAGAGAGAGAGAGAGAGAAAGAAAGAGACTGGACTCCAGTCTAGTGCAGAAGTGATGTGTGTTATTGGGAATTACAGCGGGTCTTTTATACACAAAGTCAGATGTGGGAGGGGCATCCCCCACCCACCAGAAACCTTAATCCATGAAAACTTAATCAACGATTGCCTTTAAACCCTTTTCATATGATAACCTTAAAATCCCATAACAAAGAATAACCTAATCTGTGACTGATATATTCTATAAACCTTTTTCATCCTAAACTGATTGATTTATGCCAAGTTAAACAATTCTATAGAAGTTTAAGCATTTACTTTGCAAATGAAAGTGGCCCATCCCAGAATGTTTGGAATGTGGCCCAGTCCAAAGTTCAGTTCACAGTGGGCTATCTGCAAGTAACCCAGCTGCATTCTTTCAACAAAATGGTTGTCTTCTAGAACTATATTCTACAATTTACACCTTCAATAAATCCTAAGATCATGACCCAGAAGCCTGTGACCAATACTAAGGCTCTTAGATGTGACACAAGTTTGAATTATAAGTTGCGTGAAAGCCAAAACTGCAGTATGTGGAAGAATGGGAGCAATGAGCTTCTAAAGTTAGCTTGTGTTCATCCCGGTCTCAGAGTTTTTATGTTTTGAGCTCACAGGAACTTAATCTGGTTAGTGCTGAGTAGAAAGGGGGAGGAAATGGGGTCAACAACTCCTGAACGCATCCTAGTGGTCTTGGGGTCAACGGTCCTTCCTGATCCCTAATGCTCAGTGGGCCTCCATGGCTGGCTCCCAACAATGTGGTTTATTATTATTTTGTTGAATGATGTTACATCAATATTAATTAGCTATGCTAATCCGTATTTTTATTTTATGTAGTATCTGTCTAACTTTGGCATCAGGATTATGTTGGCCTCACAGAATGAGAGCAGAAATGTTCTTTCCTTTTGATTTTTTGAAAGAGCTTTGTAAAGGTTGCTATTCCTTAGTCTTTAAATTTTTGGCTTTTTAAATTTATTTTTGTAATCATCAGTGAAGCCATCTTGTCTAGGGTTTTGTTGTTGTTGTTGTATAGTTGATTACTGATTTACCTTCTTACTCTTTATAAGTCTATTCAGATTTTATATTTCTTCATGAGTTGATCTTTGTAAGTTGTACATTTCAAGGAAGTTGTCCATCTCATTTAAGTAATCCAACATTTTGACTAAACTCTTCATAATACTCTCTTATGATCTTTTTATTTCTGTAAGATTGCTAGTAATTTCCTCATTTTTGCTTCTGATTTTAGTAAATTAAGTCTTCTTTCTTTTTTGCCTAGTCAATGTAAGCCTTTGGTTACAATTTCAAAATTTTGTAGTTTCCCAATTTAACAGTTCATTTTGAAAAATCAACTTTATTTTCATTGATTTTTTCCTATTGTTTTTCTATTCTCCATTTAACTTCTTAAAAATCTTTGTCATTTACTTTCTTATGTTAGCAGTAGGTTTAGTTTGTTCTTTTTCAATCTTTTAGGTAAAAAGGCTAGACTTTATTTGCACCCTTTTAAAAATTTGTTTCCTGCAACAAATGTTTTATCTTAGAATTGCTTTTGCTACATTGCATATGTTTTGGTATTTTGTTTTTAATTTGTCACAAAATACTTTCTAATTTCTCCTGTGGTTTCTTTCTTGATTCGTCAGTAATTTAAAGTTATGTCACTCAATTTTCACTTATTTGTAAATTTTCCAGTCTTTTTTTCTGTTATTGATTTCTATATTCATTGCATTGTTATTGGAAAAGACACTTTGTATAATTTCAATCTTTTAAAATTTATTGATACTTGTTGTGTGACTTAATGAGTGCTCTGTCCTGAAGAGTAGTCCATGTGTACTTGAAAAAAATTGGTATTCTACTGTTGTTTGGTAGAGTGCTCTGTAAATATCTGTTAGATATAATTGGATTCAATATTTTTCAAGTCTTGTATTTCCTTCTTGTTCTTCTGATTGCTCTATCAATTATTAAAAGTGGGTCATTACAATTTCCAAATATTATTATAGAGCTTTTTGGTTATTCGTTCAATAACCCCATATGTTTCAAATACATTCGAGCTCTGCTGTTTGGTGCATATGTTTTGGATTCAAAGTTCAATAGTTAATCAGTTGTTTTATTATGCCACAGTGAATGAGGTAGACAACTCAACTGTCCCACTGCTTGTATAGTTGTCACAGTCCATACTGCTTCCCTTCCTGTCTTAAAGTCTGCTTTTGAGAGAATGCTGATGAGTAATGGGACTAATCCATGATTTGTGACCTGCTGTATCTGGTCCTGATGTCCAGCAACAATGTTTGACAGGGCCCATGTGACTTCCTTCTGAATGTTAGTCTTGGGATTGGTTAGCAGGCTGGAAAAGACAGCAAGTGCTCCAGTATCAATAACAACCTGAGTCTGTCATCCATCGCAGTGGCAATATTCCCTATGGCTCTTAGTGCAGGTAAGATTATGCAAGTAGACACATGCAAAGGATGACATGTCAGGAACTGCAAGAAGAGCCAGTAGTGGGTCAATGGCACCATATTTGTTAACCAAGTCTCGGAAAACTGAACCATCACCTGTGATGTTTCCCAGAGCCCACATGGCCTGCTCACTGGTGTGAGTGTGGAGAGACACCAACAGAGAGATGAATGCCGGGACAACCCCTCCATCCACCACAGTCTTGGTCTTCTCAAATATCCCAGAAGCAATGTACTGAATGTTCAAGCAGATTCCAACTGAATGGGATTCCAGTCAGTTCTTCCCAAGAAAGACACAAATTTTGAAATCAAACCAGTCTGGATTATGTTGCCAATGGGGCGGCTGATTTTCTGTAGAAAGTAGTTTCCTGGCAATCAGAGTAGCTTGCAGCTGGCTTTCCAAATTGTTTTTATTTATGCTTTTGACAATATCATGAACAGTCCAATTTACAGTACCCTGGTTTTGTGGTTCTCCAGCAGGGAGGTGGCATTGTTGAGAAACAAGTTCACTGTCCTCCTCTTCAGCATCTGCTTGTCCTTCTTGGCCTTCTGCAGCTCCATGTTCACTTTGATACTGCACCATCACATCTTCAGGCTGCCCTTCCCCTTGGTCTTTAACCTGTGTAGATGGGTGACAGGTAAACTGGCATTCTCATTGGTGTACATGGCTGAGACTCAGTAGAGAGCTGTGTGGTGGCTGAGGCTTCCCCAGGAAGTAGGGCAGAGTTCATGAACTGTGGCCACCACCCTCAAAGCCTATACTGTGGCTCAGCTGGGAGACCTTTTGTTGATGTATACTTATTTTTTTATTTTTGTCTTTCAAATAATCTAGAAAATAATAAGCAAAGTTGCAAACCTAAATTGCATTAGTAATAGATTTTATATTTGCCTATGTATGTAAATGTCATAGACTTTTACATATTCAAATGGTTATGAGTTAATGGATAACATTTTTCCATTTCAAATTGAAGAATTCCCTTTAGCATTTCTTGTAGGTAAGTCTAATATTAACAGATGCCCTCAGGTTTTTTTTTCTTTATAAATCAACAGATGTCTTAATTTCTCTCTCATCTTTACAGAGCAGCTTTGCCAGATATAAAATTCTCAGTCGAGTGTTTTAATTTTTCAGAATGTATTATCTCCCTGCCTTCTGGCCATCTATGTTTCTGCTGAAAAACTGACAGATAACCTTATTCAGGATCACCTGCATGTCATCAGTTTCTTTTCTCTTGCTAATTCCATGATTTTTTTTTGTCCTTATCTTTTGACAGGTTGATTATAATGTGCCCCAGTGCAGTTCTCTTTGGGTTTATCCTCATTGGTATTTATTGACCTTCCAGTATTTGTACATTTATTTCTTTCATTAAATTTGTAGATTCATTAGTCATTGATTGCTTTTCAGGGCTCGCAAAAAGTTAATTTAGCAAGTTGTTTTGTTTAATGTTTGCATGTGAGAACAAGGCCCTGAAGCTTCCCAGGCTGCCATTATACTGATGTCATTTATGCTTTGTAATTTTTACTGAATGAATAATTTTTAAATGGCAAAATAATTACAGTTGACTCTTGAACATTGTGAACGTTAGAGGCAACAACCTCATGCATAGTAAAAAAAAATGTATATAACTTTTGAATCCTAAAACATTGACTACTAATAGCCTACTGTTAGCTAAAAGCCTTACTAGTAACATAAGCAGTCAGTTCACACACTTTTTGTATTCTTACAATAAAGTAAGGTAGACAAAAGAAAATATTATTAAGAAAATATAATGAAGAGAAAAAACTTCACAGTACTGTACTGTCTGTCCACAACATTGGTTTACATTATCTCTTTACAAGATGAATCATCTTCCTGAAATTGTGGGCAATCACAACTGGAGATCATAATCTCTGATAAATATCAAGCAATTCAACATTTTCTTATAATGTCATGACTTTTCTCAACTTCTTGGGAGCACCTCCAGCATCACTAGTAGCAACTTGTATAGGTCTTTTGGAGCTATTCAAGGTTTATGTAATTGCACTAAACACAATGAAAAATAATTGAGAACTGTGAGAGATCACTTTAAATTGAGATATGCAATTTCCTGTAAGGACAAATTGCTCACATGAATATGTTTAACATCACACAGTATTTTAAGCAAATATAACACTTGAGCTAACTGTAATAGCAACCAGAAGTGGCTACAGGAGCAAAGAGAGTATGGTGGCAGAGCCTGCTGGGCTGTGCAAGTCCCTGTGTGAATGTATGGATAAATGTGTATGCATGTCTGTGTGTAAGTGAACATGTGAGTGGGGACTTGAGAGCAAGAGTCCAGGGCTTTCCTGGTGAAGTAACTGGTAATAGAGATGCTCTGCTTGGACACTAGCACTTCCTGGGACACAGATACTGAGTGTCATTTTCTTTTTATTTATTTATTTATCTATTTATTTATTTTTAATTTTAAAGATGTGGGGTACAATTCAGGATTAAGTATACAAGTGGTCATTGTACAGGTAAAAATTTGGGCCTCCCTTTTGTCTCTACTTTGTCTGATTTAAGATCAAGTACCCTTATTGATGGTGTGCCCACCCCCCTACACCATGAAAGTATCTACTATTCCCAATCCCTTTCTTATATTATTATGGCAAGTATTCATGGTCTGCATAAGAGTGAAAACGTGGTAGACTGTTCTTTGTTTCTGTGAGATATCACTGAGTATGATAAACTCTAAATCGATCCAAGTTGCTGTGAAATTCATGTTTTCCCTTCTTTATGGCTGTGCAATATTCCATTGTGTACATGTACCGCATCTTTTTAATTCATTCCCGTTTCGATGGCAGCCTGGTTGGTTCCATGTTTTTCTATTGTGAATAGTGCTGCAATAAACATTCATGTGTAGATATCTTTTATGAAATGATTTAATTTGCTCTGTGTATATTTACAGTAGGCGGATTGCTGGGTCATATGAGAGGTCAATGTCTAGTTCTTTTAGAAATTGCCACAGTTTTACAAAGAGGTGGCACTAGTTTGCATACCCACCAACAGTGTAGAAGCATTCCTTTTTCTCTGCATCCTCACCAGTATCTGTTGTTTTTTAATTAATAATGGTCATTTTTACTAGGGTTAGGTGGTATCTCAATGTGGTTTTGATTTGCATTTCTCTGATGATTAGTGAGGCTGAACACTTTTCCATGTGTCTGTTGGTTGCCTATATATCTTCTTTTGAGAAGTGTCTATTCATGTCTTTTGATCACTTTCTAATGGGGCTGTTTTTGTTTTTTTTTTCCCTTTCAGCATGCTTGAGTTGCTTGTAGATCCTTGGTATTAGACCTTTGATATATAGTTGGCAAATAAGTTTTTCCCATTCCGTAGGCTGTCCCCCCCACTCTTTTGATGATTTTTTTGCTTTGCAGACGCTTTTCTTTTTTGAGTCAGCATCTCATTCTGTTGCTCAGGCTGGAATGCAGTGGCACATTCACAGCCCCTGCAGCCTCGACTTGCTGGGCTGAGGCGATTCTTCCACCTCAGCCTTCCAAGTAGCTGGAACTACAGGTGCATGCTACCATGCCTGGCTTATTTTTTATTTATTTATTGTAGAGACGAGGTCTCACCAAGTAACCCAGGTGGGTCTTGAATCCCTGAGCTCAGGCAATCCTCCAGCCTCAGCCTCCCAAAGTGCTGGGATTACAGGCTTGAGCTACTGTGTGTGGCCTGAAGAACCTTTTCAGTTTGATGAGGTCCCACCTGTCTATCTTATCTCCTATGGCATAGGCACTTGGAATTTTGATGAGGATTTGGTTGCCAATTCCAATTTCCATAAGGGTATCTCCTGCATTTTCTAAGGTTCTTATAGTTTGTGGTTTTACATGTAGGTCGATCCATTTAGAGTTGACTTTTTTGTATGATGGTAGGTAGGGATTGTGTTTTAATCTTCTGCATGTAGTCAGCAAGTTTTCCCAGCACAATTTACTGAATAAGTTCTCTGTTCGCCAGTGGTTGTTTGTGGAGCCTTTGTCAAATATGAGTTGGTTGAGAAATTGAGGTTTTGCTTCCAGAATCTTCATTCTGTCCATTGGTCCATATGCCTGTTCTTGTACCAATACAATGCTGTTTTGATTACTGTAGCCTTATTATAAAGCTTAAAGTCTGGAACTGTGATACCTGTCACTTTTTTTCTTTTGTTTAGGATTGTTTTGGCTATTTGTGGTCATTTATGTTTCCATATGAACTTCTGTATTGCTGTTTCCAGGTCTGAGAATAATGATGTTGGTAACTTAATGTGTATTGTGTTAAATCTATAGATTGATTTGGGGAGGATGGACATCTTAACAATTTTCATTCTTCTAATCCATGAGCATGGAATATTTTTCATTAGTTTGTGTCTTCTTGGATTTCTTTGAGCAGTGTTTTGCAGTTTTTGTTCTAAAGGTCTTTTACTTCTCTGGTTAGAAAGATGCTGAGGTATTTTATTTTGTCTGTGGCTACTGTGAGTGGCATTGCACATTTTGTTTTTTGGTTCTCTGTCTGCTTGTTGTTGGTCTACAAGAATGTGACTGTCTTTTGGACATTATTTTGAATCCCTAGACTTTGCCAAAGTCTTTTAACAGTGCAAGAATGTTTTGACAGATTCTCATGGATTTCCAAAGTATGGGATTATATCAACAGCAAAGAGGGGTAAATTAATTTCCTCTTTTCCTATTTGGATATCCCTGATTTCCTTCTCTTGTCTAATTGCTCTAAAGCTAGGACTTCCAGCATAATGTTGAACAAGAGGGTTTAGTGGACAGCCTTTCCTTATTTCTGTTTACAGGGGAAATATTTCCATTTTGTGTCCATTTAGCAATATGCTGTCTGTGGATTTATCGTGGATGATGCTTATTATTTTGAGGTATGTTCCTTCTATACCTAGGTATTTGAGGGTTTTTATCAAGAAATGATGCTCAATTTTATCAAAAAACTTTTTCTGCATTGAATTATATAATCATGTGGTTCTTGTTTTTACATCTGTTGATGTATTTAATTACATTGATAATCTCTTGGATGTTGAATCAGCCCTGCATCCTGGGGATGAAGCCTATATGGTCATGGCAGATATTTTTTGAGATGTGTTTTGGATCCGATTAGTTAGAATCTCATTGAGAATATTTTTATCTATGTTCACAGAGATATTGGCCTGTAGTTCTCTATTTTTGTTGGATTTTTACCTGGCTTGGGTTATCAGTGTGATGTTAGCATTGTAAAATGATTGTTTGGAATAGGATTGTTATCAGTTCCCCATATGTAAAATTCCACTGGAAAACCATCTGACCTAGGGGTTTTTTTGTGTGTAATTTTCTAATTATAAAGTCAACTTCCTGGGTTGCTATTGATATATTTAATGTCTCAATGTCTTCTTATTTCAACCTTGGAATATTGTTTTATGTCACAAAATCCTCCATTTCATTTAGGTTATCAGGTTTGTTTCCATACAGGTGTGCACAGTAATTGCTGATAATCTTTTGTATTTCTTCAGGTCAATTGTGATTTGATCTTTTGCAGTTCTGATTGTGTTTATTTGGGCTTTTTCTGACTTTTATATAGCCATTCTGTTTAAAGGTCCATAAATCTTGTTCATTCCTTCAAAGAACCAGCTTTTTGTTTCACTGATTTTTTCCTCTTTTTTTTTTTTTTTTGTCTTCTATGCCCCATATTTGGGGGTTTACATTGGTGATCTGGTTTTCTCTACTACAGTTAGAGTTTTGGTGGTCTTGTCTTTCCAGCTCCTTCAGGTGATTTGTTGAGCTGTTAACTTGTGATCTTTCCATTTTCTTGATGTGTGTCCATAGAGATATAAATTCCTCTCTTAGAACTGATTTCATGGCATCCCAGAGATGTTGATAAGATTTTTCTTTGTTTTCAAGTATTTCTAGGACTCTGCTAATTCCTATTTTGATTTCTGTGCTGACTCAGTACTTTTTCAGCATCATGCTGTTTAGTGTCCATGTCTTTGTAGGTTTTGGAGGAATTTTGTTGGCGCCATTTATTTTTATTCCACTATTATCTGAATAGGTGCTTGGCAATATTCAATCTTATGAAATTTGTTTATGCTTGACTAATGGCCAAGTATGTGACCTGCCTTGGAGTACATTTCATGCAGTAATGGGTAGAATGTGTATTCTGTGGTTATTGGGTGGAATATTCTGTAGGTATCCATTAAGTTCATTTGTTCAAGCATCGAGTTGAGGTTCCAGACCTCTTTGTTGCTTTTTTTCCTTGATGACCTAGCTAGAGTTGTTAGTGGAGTATTTAGGTCCCTGGTTACAATAGTGTTAGTGTCAATATCTTTTTTTAGTTTACTTTGCAGTTGTTTTATAAAAGCTGGTGCTCCTGTGTTGGGAGTATGTATGTTTAGGATGGATATTTTTGTTGATGGATTGAACCTTTTATCATTATGTAGTATCCTTCTATGCCTTTTTTCATTTTTGATAGCTTAAAGGCTGTTTTGCTCTTTTGTGATCCATTCACCCGGAAACTCATTTTCCATACTCTGATTTTTAGTTTGTGTGCTTCCTGTGTTGTGAGATTAATTTCCTGGATGCAGCACATTATTGGATCATGGCTTTTTATCCAGTTTGCCTTTCTGTGTCTTTTCAGTAGTGCATTTAGTCCAGTCACATTCAGACTGATTATTGAAATGTGATTGCTTATCCCATCCTGATGTTCTTATAAAATTTATTTATTTGTTTACTTTCTTTTAGCTTTTGGGTTGATGTACATGTGTGTTTTGAAGTATATAGTAGTGATGCATTCTCTGTTGATTCTATTTTCTGCTGTTCTCTTGGGAAGTTCATTGTCTCTTTTTTTTTTTTTTCTTTCTTCTGTGCTTAATACCTTTTTAAGTTTCTCCTATAGAGTTGATCTGGAAGCTTCATAATCTCTAAGAGATTGGTTGTCTGGAAAGGATTTTCATTCTCCATCACTGATGAAGTTGAACTTGGCTAGGTAGGAAATTCTTGGTTGATATTATCTTTGAGTATTTTGAATATTGGATTCAAGTCCCTTTTAGCTTGTTGTGTTTCTGCCAATAGGTTTGCTGCTATTCTGATTGGTTTTCCCCAGTAGGTAGTCTTATATTTCTCTCTTGGTGCCTTTAGGATTTTTTCTTTTGTGCCTATTTTGTATAGGTGAATTACTATGTGTCTAGGGGTTGGTCATCTCATTTGATGTCTTGTGGAGGTTCTCTATATCTCTTGTGTTTGGATGGTCTTATCACTGATGAGATGGGGAAAGTTTTCTTGGATAACCTCCTGGAATACTTGCTCCAAGGTGTTCCCATTTCCCTTTCTTCTTCTGGGATAACAATGAGATGTAGGTCCGAAATTGTGGGTTGCCTCAGGCATGGGCAGGGCAATGGCTGTGGTGGTGCATCTGTGGCTATGACCGGGTCCCAGACTGCCGTGATGTTTGAGCAGTGGCAGTGACTGAGCTCCGGGTGAAGAGCTGGCTGCCAACAATGGGAGCTACAGCCTGCAGGAGAAAGCTAGAGTCTTTATGTGTGTTCTCTTTTGTGGAGTGTCTCACAGATCAAGCTGCCCCATCACCATCTTGCCAGAAGTCTCAAGATGCCACATTTAATAATTTAGAATAAAAAGAAAAAATACATGAAAGGCATAAAACTCATACCATTATAACAACTATATATTAGATCATAAAAGATAAGTCTCAATAGCATAGTTTAAAATTACTGTTCTATTTTTTTAAATGAGTTATTTTCACTCATTCTTATTGGTTGCCTTAAATAATTAAATAATATTAGATAAACATTTGTAATGTCCTTACAATTGTTCAGTAAAAATTTTTTTACAATTTTTTTTGTTTAAAAAATTTATTTGACTTTAGTTTTCTTTTTTCCTAACTTGATGTTGATGAGAAAAAGCTTTAAAAAATTACAAACTTTTTTTCTGAAAGGTGCATGTAAATTTTAACAATAAGTAGTGTTATCAAGTTGGAAGCTAAAGGGACCAACAGTTTTATAACATCAAGCTTATTAAAGTACATTTTCATTGATTTTGCATATAATTCGGACACTAAAAAATTCAGATATACTTTTGGCACATGTATTTCAAAAGTAAATACTATGTTTAAAGAGATTGTAGCCATTCATCATCAATGTTTAACTTTGTAAACAAATAAAATTGTAAGTGTAAAGACATAGAAAAATGATGTAATAATATGTATAATATAATATTCTATTTTATAAAACTAAAGCTAATAAATAATTATTAAGGATTTTTAAAAATTATAAATGCCAAAAAATTTATATGAAATAAAAACATACTAAAACCTGTAACTGTATAAATTTGATTAAAATCAGAGGAGAAATATAATTCAAATACTAATTTAAACTGTCATCCAAAATAATTGCCTGAAAACTGCTTCTATTATGGGATCTTAAAATTTTTTTCCCTCTTTTAATTTTTATTTTAAAATAGTAGGCTACAATTCAGGGTTAGGTATACAAATATTCATTGTGCAGTTACCCTTGTTGATGAGGTGTGCCCCCCACTTTCCCAGGCAGATTTCCACCACTGTCTATCCAACCCCCCCCTTTGCCCTCCCCCCTGCAGTTTCCCACTACTGTCCATCCTTTTCTTATAGTATTACACTAGTTGTTCACGGTCCACTTATGAGTGAGAACATGTGATACACAGTTTTTTGTTTCTGTGAGACATCACTCAGTATATATACTCTGATACCATCCAGGTTACTGCAAAGTTCATGATTTTGTTCTTCTTTATGGTTGCATAATATTGCATTGTGTATATATACCACATTTTCAAAATCCAGTCCTCTTTTGATGGACAGCACAGTTGGTTCCATGTTCTTGCTATTGTGAACAATGCTGCAATAAACATGTACAAGTATCTTTTTTATCAAGTGACTCAAGTTCTTCCAGGTATATTCCAAGTAGGGGGATTACAGGGTCACATGAAAGGTCAATTCTTAGAACTTTTAGGAATCACCACACAGATTTCCACAGAACGTGTACTGGTTTACAGTCCCACCAACAGTGTAGAAGTGTTCCCTTTTTGCCACATCCTCTCCAGCATCTGTTATTTTTTGAGTTATTGATGTTGGCCATTCTGACTGTAGTTAGGTGGTATTTCAGTGTAGTTTTAATTTGCATCTCTTTGAGGACTAGTGAGTCCGAACATTTTTTCATGTATCTGTTGGCTGCTTGTATGTCTTCTTTTAAGAAGTGCCTATTCATATCTTTTGTCCACTTTGTAATGGGGCTGTTTGTTTTTTTCTTTTCAGCACCTTTGAGTTCTTCGTAGATCCTTGATGTTAGGTCTTTGTCAGACATGCAGTTGGCAAATATTTTTTCCCAGTCTGTGGGTTGTCTCCCTACACTCTTGATGGTTTATTTGGCTTTGCAGAATACTGTAAGTTTAATGAGGCCCCACTTATCTATCCTATCTCTTATGGCCTGGGCAATTCAGGTTTTGATCATGAATTGGCTGACAGTTCCAATTTCCATAAAAGTGTCTACTGTGTTTTTAAAGTTCTTGCAATTTGAGATTATACATTTAATTCTCTGATCCATTTAGAGTTAATTTTTTGTGTATGGGGTTAGGTAGGGGTCCTATTTCAATCTTCTGCATGTGGTCAGCCAGTTTTCCCAGCACCATTTACTGAATAGGTTCTCCTCTCCTTAGTAGTGGGTGGTGGAGGCTTTGTCAAAGAAGAGTTGGTTGAGAAATTGAGGTTTTGCTTCTAGAATCTCAATTCTATTCCATTGGTCTATATGCCTGTTCTTCTACCAATACCAGGCTGTTTTGATTATTGTAACTTTATAATAAAGTTTAAAGCCCCAGGAGTGTGATACCTCCTGCTTTGTTATTTTTTTGCCGAGGACTGTTTTGTCTTGGTTTTTTATGTTTCCATATGAATTACTGTATTGTTTTTTCTAGGTTTGAGAAGAATGTTGCTGGTAATGATGGGTATTGCCTTAAATCTGTAGGTTGCCTTACGTAAAATGAACATGTTATCAATGTTGAGTCTTCTAATCCATGAGCATTGAATATTTTTCCACTTGTTTGTGTCATCTTTGATTTCTTTGAACAGTGTTTTGTAGTTTTCATTATAAAGGCCTTTCACATCTCTGGTTAGGAAGATGCCAAGGTATTTGTGTGTGTGTGTGTGTGTGTGTGTGGCTATTATGAATGGAAATGTGCTTTTTATTTGAGTTTCTGTTTATTATTGGTGTACAGAAATGTGATTGTCTTTTGTACATTTATTTTATACCCTGAAACTTTGCCAAAGCCCTTTATCAGTGCAAGGAGTTCTTGGCAGATTCTCTTGAGTTTTCAAGGTATAGTATCATGTCGTCTGCAAAGAGAGATAACTTGACTTCCTCTTTTCCTATTTGGATACCCCTGATCACCTTCTCATGTCTTATTGCTCTAGTTAGTACTTCCAAACATATGTTGAACAGGAGGGGTGAGAGTGGGCATCCTTGTCTTGTTTCAGTTTTCAGAGAAAATGGTTCCAATTTTTGTCTGTTTAGCAGTATAGTGGCTGTGGGTTTCCCATAGGTGACTCTTACTATTTTGAGGTATGTTCCACCTATGCGTAGATGTTTGAGAGTTTTTGTCAAGAAGGGTGCTATATTTTATCAAAAGCTTTTTCTGCGTCTAATGATGTAATCATGTGGGATTTTTTTATATCTTTTGATGTATTTAGTTGCATTTATGGTCTTATGAATGATGAACCAGGGTGGAATCCGAGGAATGAAGCCTACTTGGTCATGATGGATGATTTTTGAGATGTGTTGTTGAATCAGGTTTGATAGAATTAGGATCTTGTTGATAATTTTAGCATCTATGTTCATCAAAGATATTGGCCTGTAGTTGTCTCTCTTTGTTGGGTTTTTACCTGGCTTGGGTATCAATGTGATGCTAGCTTCATGCATTGATTTGGGAAGAGTTTCATCTTTCTCAATTGCCTAGCATAATTTCAATAGGATTGGTATGAGTTCCTCCTTGTATGTTTTGTAGAATTCTGCTGGAAAACCATCTGATCAAGGGCTTTTTTTTTTTTTGTAGGTAGTTTTCTTATGACATAGTCAATTTCCTTGATTGTTATTCATCTATTTAGGGTCTTAATTTCTTCTTGTTTCAGTCTAGGGAGGTTATGTGATATCTGATAGTCCTCTATTTCCTTCAGGTTTTCAAGTTTGTTTCCATACAATTGTACATTTTAGTCTTATAATATTTTGTATTTCTTCAGAGTCAGTTGTGACTTCATCTTTTGTATTTCTGATTGATTTTATTTTTTTAATTTTTTTTCTCTTTTTTTCTTGGTTGGTCTGAATAGGGAACCAATGATCTTGTTTATCCTTTCAAAGAACCAGCTTTGTTTTTTTTGGTTGACTTCTTGTGTTATCTTTGTGTCTTCTATGTCCTAGATTTGGGCTTTTGTTTTGTTGATCTGTGACTTGTTAGACTGTTAAGTGACTAGTTAGACTGTTATCTTGTGATCTTTCCATTTTCTTCCTGTGTGTTTGCAAATATATGAATTCTGCTCTTACTATTGCTTTCATGGCATCCAAGAGGTTTTGGTAAGATGTTTCTTCATTTTCATTTGTTTCCAGGTACCTTTTAATCCCTGTTTTGATTTCATTGTTGACCCAGGAGATGCTTAGCATCATACTGTTTAGTGTCCAGGTGTTTGTGGGTTTTGGGGGAAATTGTTGGTGTTTATACCTTTTTTATTCCACTGTGGTCTGAAAAGGTGCATGGCAAAATTTCAATCTTATGAAATTTGTTTATGCTTGATTTATGGCCAATGATGTGGTCGATCTTGGAATACGTTCCATGTCTTGATGAGTAGAATGTATATTCTGTAGTCATTGGATGGATATTTCTGTAGGTATCAATTAAGTCAATTTGTTTAAGAGCCTTATTGAGGTTCTGGATCTCCTTGCTGATCTTTTGTCTTGATGATCTTTCTAAGGTTGTGAGTGGAATATTTAAGTTCCCAGCTATGATAGTGTCAGAGTCAATATCTTTTTTAAGTTGGCCTATAAGCTGCTTAATGAACATCAGTGCTCCTATGTTGGGGGCATATTTGTTTCTGAAGGATATTTCTTGTTGATGGATTGAACATTTTATCATTATATAGTGACCTTCTTCAGCTTTTAAAATTTTTGATAGCTTACAGAGTATTTTGTCTGAGATTAAGTTTGCAACTCCAGCTTACTTTTGTGTTCCATTCACCTGAAATTTTGTTTCCGATCATCTTACTTTGAGTCTGGGAGTGTCCTCTCTGGTGAGATGAGTCTCTTGGAGACAATATATTATTGCCTCATGATATTTTATTGATTTGTACATTCTATATCTTTTCAGTGGTACATTTAGCCCATTCACATTCAGGCTAATTATTGAAATGTGAGAGTTTATCTCTGTCATGAGGTTCTTATAGAAGTTTGTTGTTCCTGTTTGTTTGTTGTGTTTCTTTTGATTTTGGGTGTTGATTCATATGTGTTTTCAATCTTTTCCTGCACTCTTGTGAAGAATATTGTTGTTCTTTTTCCATTTCTTCTGTGTTTAATACTTTCTTAAGTGTTTCTTGTAGAGCTGGTCTACAGCCGGTGAAAGTACTTAGGGACTGAATGTCTGGGAAAGATTTTAATTCTCCCTCATTGATGAAACTTAATTTTGTTGCATAAGTTATTCTTGGTGAAATTGATTTCTTTGAGAACTTTGAAGATTGGGTTAGAAGCTCTCCTAGTCTGAAATTTTTCTGTAGATAAATCTGCTGCTATTCTAATTAGTCTTCCCTGGTAGGTATTCTGACTTTTATTTCTTGCTCCCTTTAGGATTTTTTCTTTTATATCTACTTTGTTTAGGTGAATTAGTATGTGTCTAGGAGTTGGTCTTCTCATTTGTTGTCTTGCAGGGGTTCTCTGAATCTCTTGTGTTTGAATGGTCACATCACTGATGAGCTGATGGAAGTTTCTTTGAATAATTTCATGGAATGCTTGTTCCAGGGTGGTCTCTGTCTCTCTTCCTGCCTCAGGAAGTCCAATTACTCTTAGGTTCAACTTCTTGAAGTAATTGCTCATCTCTTGAATGTTTTGTTCTGTCTTTTTAAGCATTTTTTCTATGTTTTTGACAGTTTCATTTAGTTCTGTATTTTGGTCTTCAAGCCCTGAGATTCTTTCTTCTGCTTGGCTAATTCTGCTCTCCATGCTTATCAGTTTGTTATTTATTTCATTCACAGTATTATTTATTGCTGTTATCTCTGTTATCAACTCCTTCCTATTTTTAATCTCTCTATTAATGCCTTGATGTCTGAGTTTGTAGCTTGAGACTAGACATTCTGGGGACTCTTCATTTTTGCATTCTAAAATCTGTGTCTGACTTTCCAGGGGCCTGTGAGAGATCCATATTCTTCTTTTGGATTTTCTTCATTTGTGTAGATTTTCTCCTCTCCCCACTTTTCCCCACTCTTCTTTAATTCTGTTTTGCAGGAATGGCTGGGTTGCTTTTACTTCTTTTTGCTCAGTCTCCTATTTTTCCATATGTGGAACCTCTATCATTGTTCACTTCTGAAGCTGTACTGTGGATTGTGAGCTGTACTTTTTGCAGTTTTGAGATTTTGTTGAGGAGGGAGCTGTGATTCAGATTTTATCTGTAGATCCCAGTATCCACTGACAGGTGTGTGGGCATCCTGGAACCCACTTCCCACTGCCTTACCATTTGACCATGCAGTGGGGGTTAGCTTTTTTCCCTGCAACAAAATGAGGTAAGTCAATGGAAAATAATGGAAGAAGGAAGTGGGAGAGGTTCATGAGTAAAGTGGAGTGAGAGAAGAGTAAGGTGAAAAACAGAAAGACATACCAACTAACAAATCAAAAGAAACCCAAAAACAGAAAATAGAAGGGAAGAAACCCTAGAGCATACAGGTAATCACACAAACACATAGTCAAACAAAATCCTGCCTATTGATGTACTCTTCCCCTACACAAACAGGGAGTCTAAAGAATAGAAAGAAGAAAGAAAAAAATCAGTAAAATAACAAAAGCAAAGCAAACATGAAAGCATTATCAAAACCAGAATGAAAGAGAAAAAAGAAACCTAAAACAAAAAGTAAACAAAAGTGAGTAAAACAGTTGAAAAATAAAAATAAAAACAAAGAATCAGACTGGTTGTGAGTTCCTTTCTGTATGTCCAGAGTCCTTTCAGCTCTGATATCTAGTCCTTCCCTTCTGCTCTCATCACAGGCAATTAGGGTTACTCATATCTTGGGTCAGTTGCCACAGGCCTACTTTGGGAGGAGGGTGAGTCAGATCTGGGTTCACTTGGCTTGCTGCCTGTCAGGTCTCTCATGCAGATCTGAGTAGTCTGTGTCTGATTCAGCCTGGGGGAGGGGCTTCTGTCTCTCCAGGTTTGATGAGATTACCTTAGGCAACGAGTTGGAGGCTGCACAGAGCTGTGTGGGGCAATGAAAATCTCTGCCTGGTCCTGGGTCAAAGGAAATTGCTACTAAGGGTGGCTTCTCACCAGGCATGGACTCCTCTCTGGCTTTCATGATCCTCTCTCTCCACTGATCAGATCCAGGCCTCTAGATGATCTGTTATGACAAGTGATGGTGTGGGCCAGGGGCCAGGTGATGGGAATCGGCTGGATTGAGCAGGCTTTTTTTAGGCATGTTTCCATGAGCAGCAGATGATCCTGTGCATGATCTTGCTGGCTGCAGTCCAATCTCAGGGTGGTGGGCGCTTGTGGTCATCGTCAGAGGGGGGAACTAGGTGCATGCACCCAAGTATCCCCTCAGATGGACTTTGTCACTCCCACCAGTTCCTGCCCACTCATTCAGATAGTCTTTTTGCCTCCATGGAGACTCTTACAGTCAGTTGCCATCTTAAGCTCGGGATCTTACAGATTGATATATAAAGTATTGTGCGCATTTTGTATGTTTCAGTGAGCTGCTGTTTTGCAAATAACATTTCCCAGTTTTGTCTTCCATCCTCATTTTCTTAAAAATTACTTTTGTAGAACAGAAGTTGTTTGGGTTTTTTTTTTCCATTTTAATAAAGTCCAGCTTATAATTTTTTCACAAATTATGCCTTTAAAAGTGGATCTAAAAAGTTATCATCATACCTAAAATCATGTAGGTTCTATCCTATGTTATCTTCTAGAATGTTATAGTAATGTGTGTTACATTTAGGTCTATGATTTATTTTGAGTTACTTTTTTAAAAAGGATGTTAAGTTCTTTGTCTTGACTGCATAAAGATATCCAGATATTTGAACAGAATTTATTGAAAATACTGCATTTGCTCTATTATATTACTTTTGTTCCTTTGTCAAGATTATTTAACTACAAATGCAGGTCTATTTTTTGGTTTCTCTATTCACTTCCCTTGATATCTTTTTCTCTTCTTTCACAAATGGCAAACTGTCTTTATTACAATATCTTTATAGTAAGTCATGAAGTCAGGTACTGTCAGTCCTACAAATTTGTTATTCTCTTTTAATACTGAGTTGGCTATTATGGATCTTTACCTCTCTATATAGACTTTAGAACCAGTTTGTCAATATTTGCATTATATGCTGGGATATTGATTGAGATTGAGTTGAATCTATAGATTAAGTTGTAATGACTTTACCTGTATGATGACCACTTATGTACCTAATCCTGAATTGTACCCCACATCTTTAAAATTTTAAAAAACCATGAATTGAATACCTCAAAATTAAACTGAACAGTGGAACAATATTATAAAAAAAGTTGGAATGAACTAACAACTTAAAAAAAATGGACGCTTTCTATCCTTGAACATCTCTATTTGTTTGATTTCTTTACTAGTGTTTTGTTGTTTATTCATATAGCTCTTGAACATGTGTTTTTGCATTTATACCTATTTATGTTATTTTTGTAGGCACTAATGTAAATGATAGTATGTTTTATACATCAACTTTCACTAATTCTTTGATGTTATATATAAAGTCATTTGATTTTTATATATTAACCTTATATTCTGCAACCTTGCACTAATTGTGTATTTGTTCAAAGGGCTTCTTATTGATTCTATTAAATGTTTTACATAGATGGTTGTGTCTTCTGTAAACAAAGAAAGTTTCCTTCTTTTCTTTTCAGTCTGTATCTTTTTCTTGTCTTGTCTTATTGCATTAGCAAGAACTTCTAGGATGATGATGAAAAGCACTAGTGAGAGAGACATCCTTGCCTTCTCCCTGATCTCAGTAAGCAAGCATCAAATTTCTCACCATTAATTATGGTGTCACTTTTTTTGCTGCATCTCACAGACTTTGAAAAATTATATTTTCAACTTTATTTAGTTCAAAATATATTTTGAGATATTTTGGTCCATATGTTATTTAGAAATGTATTGTTTAACTGTCAAGTATTTTGGGGTTTTCCAGCTATTTGCCTGTTAGTGATTCCAAGTTTAATTCCATTGTGATTTGAGAGAAGATATTGTATGATGTCTATACATTTAAATTTATTAAGATAGGATTGTGGCTCAAAATGGTGTCTATCTTGGTAAATATTTTTTTATGAGCTTGAGAAGAGAATGTAAACTATTATCTATAGCTGTTGAGTTTAAATATTAATATATTCTTACTAATTTTCTGCCTGTCAGATATATCCACTTTGATAGTAGGGTATCAAAGTCTCTAAATCTAATAGTGAATTTATCTTTTTTTATTATATCTTCATTAGTTTTAACTGCACATATTTTGACACTCAGTTGTTAGGTGCATATACATTAAGGATTGTTATGTCATGTTGGAATATTGACTCCTTTGTCATTATTTAATATCCCTCTTTATCCCTGATAACTTTCCTTGCTCTGAAGTCTGATGCAAGATTAGTATAGTTACTCTTGCTTTCTTCTTGTGCTGTGATATGTCTTTCTCCATATCTTTACATTTAATCTATATGTATCTTTGTATTTAAGTGATTTTTTTTGTGGTCAGCCTATAGTGGGTTTTGCTTCTATATCCATTCTAACAGTCTCTGTTTTAAAATCAGTGTATTTAAACCATTGACATCTAAGGTGATAATTGATACAGCTGGATTAATATGTACCATGTGGCTGAGCTTGGTGGCTCAGTCTGTAATCCCAGCACTTTGGGAGGCCGAGGCAAGTGGACTGCCTGAACCCACAAGTTCGAGACCAGCTCGGACAAATTGGGGAGACCTCGTCTCTACAATGAAAAATAAAAATAGAAATTAGCTGGGCATGGTAGCACTCACCTGTAGTTCTGGTTACTTGGAAGGCTGAGGCGGAAGGATTGCTGGAGCCCAGGAGGTCGATGCTGAGGTGGCTGTGAGCATGCCTCTGTATTCCAGGTGGGGCAACGGAGTGAGACTACAATTCCATATTTTTGTGTATATATATATATATATATATATATATTTACCACATTTGTTTCTATTTTTTATTTGTTGCTCTTTTCTTTTTTTCTATTTTTGTCTCCCATAATGTTTCTACTTTTCATGGTATTAAATGAATACTTTATATGATTTAATTTTCTCTCTTTTCTTAACATATCATATATATATATATACACATAACTTTCTTTAGTGATTGCCTTATAGTTTGCAATATACATTTATAAATAATCCAAGTCCACTTTTAACTAACACTATATTGCTTCACAAGTAGTGTGAGTACCTTATAATAACAAAATATTTCTAATTTCCCAATCACATCCTTATACCATTGCTGTCATTCATTTCACTTATACACAAGCATACTATATATATATATTTGGTATTATTATTTTGAATAAATTATGCTAGAACAATTAAAATAAGAAAAATTTTAATTTTATCTTTACTTATTCATTCTCTGTTTTTCCTTTCTTTATGTGAAATGAATTTCTGACCTACATTATTTTTCTTCTCTCAAAGGAATTTATTTTCACCTTTCTTGCAAGACAGGTCTACTAACAACAGATTTCTCAATTTTTGCTTGTCTGAGAAACTCCTTATTTCTTCTTTACTTTTGAAGGATAAATTTTCAGAGTACAAAGTTCCAGGTTTTGATATTTTTATCTTAACATTGCAGATGTTTTACTCCACTCTCATCTTACAGTTGTATGATATCTGAGAAGTTTGTTGTAATTTTTGTCATTACTTTTCTATAGGTAAGGTTTACCTCTGCCTTCTTTCAAGATTTTTAATTTTTTATTTTCTGCAGTTTGAATATAATACACGAAGGTGTGAATTTTGGGGGTCTTTATCCTTCTTGCTGTTCTCAACTTGCTGTATTTGTGCTTTTATACCTGATATTAATTTATGGAAATTCTTAGTCAGTGCTTCAACTTTGTCTTTTAATCTGTACTTTTTTCCTTCTCCTCCTAGAATTCCCATTAAGCGTATGTTACACCTTTTCTCAATGTCCCACAATTCTTGGATATGTTTTTTTCTTTTTAATTTTTAGCACATCCATTGTCATATCTTTATATCAACAATAATTGACCAACTATTGAGCCTACCAAAGACTTTACTTATTTCTATGTCAGTGTTAATGATTGTTAGTATTTTTTTTATTCCTTCCTAGAATTACTCTCTCTCTCTCTCAAATTAGCCATATATTTAAAAAGTTTTTTTTCTTATCAAAGTCCATAGTCTATTAATTAAAGTGAATTTAAAAAACCCCTGGTCCAACATCCCTCTCATTTCTAACTCTGGTTCTGATGTTGGCTTATTCCCATCAAACGAAGTTTTTGCCTTTGAATGTGCCTTGTATTTTTTGTTGAAAGTTGAGCATGATGGAAGTAGCAAAGGTACTAGGGGAAATACACTTTTAATAATGTGGTGAGAACTTGTTGCGGGGGAGGTGGGGAAAGTATTCTACAATACTGTAGCTAACTCTAAGTCTTTTGGGGAACTTATGCCTTAGACTTTAAACTTCACCATTTTTCCTCTTCCCCTCCTTAGGTATAATAGGATGGCTGGAGAGAGCTGAAGTTGTCTATTTTTTCCTTCCTTCTCCATGTGCAAGACTAGAGCTGGCTAGAGTTTGGTATTTACCTTTCACCAGTTAGGTCAAGCTCTGATAAAACCCCAGCAGGTTAGATTCTGATAAAATAGCTTCTCATGAAGGCAGGTATTGTTTAGAAATACAAAATTTTCTGATATATTTCAAAATGATTTGTTTTACCCTTCCCCTGATGGAAGTGCAAAGTGGTTTTTTTTTCCGATATTCATTAGGAAAAACTAGTAGAACTCCAGGAGGTAAAATTCACAAAAGCACGGGGGAACTTTTAATATCTAGCCATTGTAGAGTTTTTAACTCTCAGACATGTCCATGTTGAGCCTCCAGCAATTCATCAATTACAGTTCATATTTTTCTACCCCAGTACTGGTTTCTGTGGTGGTTTCTGCTCCTGTTTGATGTTGTTGTTTTATGAAAGTTGTAAATCTATGTATCTGCCAGTCTATCTCTCTAATTTTAAAGGCAACGACTTTCCTGTGACTTGGTTTATCTGATGGATTTAAGAAGAGTTGTTGATTTGTCAGTTTGTTCAGGGTTTTACTTGTTGTTAGGACAAAGAATGACTTCTAAGCTTCTTAAATGCTCAAGCAAAAATCTGCCTTTGACAATCATAAAGATAGTAAATTTATCCAAATGACCAGAAATAAAACTAGAATTAATCTATTAAATAGTAACATTTCAAAAGACAACAGACCAGGACATTGTTCCTTAGAACCTGAAACAACAACAAAAAAAAAAACTTACAAAACTAAATGAGATCTTGTTTATGTGAAAAATCTCATTTTAAGATGTCTAGAATATTTCTATGCTAAAGCTTTTCACTAGACATAATTATAATTTTTAAAAACCTTCTTTATACCTGTAAATTATGCATCCACCCTTTGTTTTTGTATTAGTTAAAATAAAAATAGATACCTGCTTTCTTTGCCCAAGCCAAGAAAATAATGGCACTGTGAGTTAAACTACAATGCACTTAGTAAATTGACAATTTTTGAATTAAAAAGTACATAAAAGAATACTTGAAAATATTTTCTAGATGGGGAGATTTAAGATGGTCACCTAGAAGCAGCCAATTGGTGCCTTGCTCACAGAGCAAATGAAGGAAGAGAGTCCCAGTAGCTGCAGATCCCCAGGAGCCAAAGCCAGTTGAGACAGCTAATCATATCTGTGGAGAGGAGCTAGAGAATGGCCCAATGTGACCTAATATTCCCTGAACAGATTTATCCCCCATCACCCTCCTTGAAATCCCAGGGACTGAGGATCTTTGAGAGTTCTTATAACCCCACACATTATCTCATTCATCTTCAAACATCCATGTGGAAACAGAAGCCAAAGAAGACCACAACCACCATCACAGTCGGCTGTTTCCTCCAAGCACCACTTCATGACTGGAGGTCAACTGGCATAGCTCATTACAATATCTGAAACAATAATACAGGCCTTGAGAAGGCGATAACAACAAAGTCCATGCCACCATACACAAAGATTGGATAAAGAAAATGTGGTATATCTGCATGAGGGAATATTACACAGCAACAAAAAATAACAAAATTATTCCTTTTGAAAGAAGGCAGGCTAGAAGTCCAAACTTCAACTGCACACAATTTACATATGTAGCAAATTCTGCAATATACCCCACGACTCATGGATGCAGCTGAGAAATTATGCCCTTTTCAGTAGCATGGATGCTGCTGAGAAATTATGCCCTTTTCAGCAACATGGATGAAGATGAAAGTATCATACTACGTATACTATCACAGAAGCAAAAACTGAATACTGCATGTTCTCACTCATAAGCAGGCCCTGAACACTGGTCACATGAGCACAAAGGTTGGAAACAACAGACTCTTGACACTGCTAAAAGAGGAAGACAGAGTAGAAGGACAAGGGGCACACAACCATACACTGATTACCAGGTTCATTGTCAAATGGAAAGAAGGCACGCTAGAAGTCCAAACTTCAACTGCACACAATTTACTTATGTAGCAAATTCTCCTATATATCCCACAACTCTAAAAAAAAATTATGAAAACTAAATCATTCAGAAAATAATTCATCAGACTTAAAACGTTTGTGCAAAACAATATAAACTTCTACAATTTTTATACATCTTTAAATGAAACAGCATCAAAAATATAACTTTTACCAGAAAAGCAAAGACAAATGGGCAAGTCCTCATAGTCTAAGAAAGAAAATAATATATTGTATGAATGGCTGGACTAAGAAATAATTTTTATTCCTCTGGACAGAAAAAAATTCAATTACCAACTCTTAGTATTGCCTCTCCTGAATTATCACATCTTACCCAGTAAGTGGAAAAGATAAATCTCAGTATGTCCCATAAAAAAACTTGAGTGTCCCTTACTTTCACTTAAGCTAGGACCAAAAGAAAAAATTACCAACAGATAACATTATTTTTTTAAAAAATTGAAATACACTGAAATATCTTTGTTTATATATATATAATTTTTTTTTTTTTGAGTTGCAGTCTCACTCAGTCGCCAAGACTGGAGTGCAGTGGCCACTCCTGGCCACCGCAACCTAGACCTGCTGGGCTCCGGCAATCCTTCCGCCTTAGCCTTCCAAGTAGCTGGAACTACAGGTGCGCGCGCTACCATGCCCGGCTGATTTTTGATTTATTGTAGAGATGAGGTCTCGCCAAGTTGCCCAGGTGGGTCTCGAACCCACGGGCTCAGGCACTCCACTCACCTCAGCCTCCCAAAGCGCAGGATTACAAGCTGAGCCACAGAGCCTGACTTGTTTATATTTTTAATGGTAAGAAGTAAAAGCTAATTTTTAAAGAATTTTTAATTAAAAGGAAGATAAATATATTCTCATAAAATAGATTGAAACAGGAGAAAATAAATTCATATTAATGAATAACCATCTTTTCTTCCTAACAAATGTAATAAACACCTATTCATAACAGTGATTTCCCCTTCTATCAAGTGGTAGACATGCATAGGGAATAGGAGTAAAAAGTGGTTATGTTGGAAATTTCAGGGCCTTTTAACTGTTATTGTGGTATTTTATTTTCTAACCTGATAAGTGAAAATTCATTTAATTGCTCCTTATACTTTGCTATATCTTAAATATATCATAATGTATCTTTTTTTATTTTTTATTTTTTTGTTTTAAAGATGTGGAATACAATTCCGGGTTAGGTGTACAAACATGCATTATGCAGGTACCCTTGTTGAGGAGGTGTGCCCCCTTCCCCACAGTTTCCCACTACTACCAATCCCCCTCCTCTGGAAGTTTCCCACTACTGCCAATCCCTTTCTTATAGTATTACAATAATTGTTCAAGTTCTGCTTATAAATGAGAACGTGTGACACTCAGTTCTTTGTTTCTGTGATAGATCACTCAGTAGTATAGACTCTAAGCAAATCCAAGTTGCTGTGAAGTTCACAATCTTGTACTTCTTTATGGCTGTGTAATATTCTATCGTGTATATATACCACGTTTTTAAAATCCAGTCCTCTTTCAATGGGCAGCACGGTTGGTTCTGTTTTTGCTTTTGTGAATAATGCTGCAATGAACATGTGTGTGCAGGTATCTTTTCCACAGAGTGATTTGAGTTCCTCTGGGTATACTCCCAGTAGGGAGATTGTGAGGTTGCATAGAAGGTCAATTTTTAGATCTTTTAGGAATCCATTAGGAATCTGTGGTGTAGTGGTTATCACATTCACGTCACACATCATATATCTTTTAAATTGCATATAAAGCTATAGGACCAGACATGGTTTGGAAAGATCATTTCCCTTCTTTTCCCCACCTCTAGGCAATATTACAGCAAAACCACACTGTAAAAGTCAATGAGTTTCTTATACATTTTTGTTAAAATCAGACAGAGTATATTTTGACATTTAAGTGGCTATCGATCTATATGGTCAGTGAAGGTTATAAAAATTAAATGCAACTTCTCTAGCTTCAAGACTACTGCTCCTTTCCAAGTGGATTCAAAGACTTATTTTTTATGACATTTGCTCTATTGAGATAAGGACTTTTTTAAGCACAAAAATTTTCTTAAAGAGTTGTATAAAGATATAAGAAGGTTTTACTTTAAAAGATGTTAAAATTATGGAAGGAACTGTAAATTGCTAGTATGTTTTATGCTATAGTGGACATGTGAGAAATGCCTGGCTAAACCATGTCGCTTTTGTGGAAAGTAGCCTCCATAACCCCAGTTGAGGATGTTTCTTCTAGTTTATTCCAACTCTGCCCTCTCAAAATAGGCATGCTAATATAATTCTTTAAAAATATGTATAATAGAGATGTGGGGGTACAAATGAGGATAAGCTACATAAGTAGAGTTCATGTGGGTAAAGTTTGAGCTTTTAACTGGCCCTCACTTTCCCTGGTAGTGGACCAGGTACCCTTTGTGTTGTCCCATGCACCTCACCCTTCTCCCCCATTCCTTTCCTTAGCAGTGCCCAGTCATTGCTGATCCCTCCCTTGTACTAATGCGACTATTGTTCAAGTCCCACTTATAGGTGAGACTATGTGGTATTCAGTTTTCTGTTTCTGTGACATATCATTTAGTATGATGTTTTCCAACTGCATCTAAGTTGCTACAAAATCCATAATTTTGTTCTTTATGGCTGTGCAATACTTCATCATGTATATGTACCACATTTTATTTATCCAGTCCACTTCCCAAGGGCAGAAAGGTTTGTTCCGTGTGTTGGCTATTGTTAATAGGGTGGCAGTAAACATGTGTGTACAGATTTTTTTTGGTAGAGTGATTTATGTCCCTCTGGGATTACTAGATATTAGGAATGGGATTACTAGATATGAAAGATCAATTTTTATTTTTTTAGGAATCACCACATTACTTTCCATAGAAGCTGAACTAGCTTAAACTCCCACCAAAAGTGTAGAAGTGCTCCCTTTTCTCCTCACCTGCACCAGCATCTGTTGTTTTTTTAACTTGTTAATGATAGCCATGCTTAACAGTTAGGAGGTAGCTCCTTGTAGTTTTGAATTGCATTTCTCTGATGATTAGCAAAGCTGGGCAGTTTTTCATGTGTCTTTTGGCGCCTTGTATGTTATCTTTTGAGAAGGGTCTTTTCATGTTCTTTGCCCCTTTTAAATAGAATTGTTGGTTATTTTTATCTTTCACTGCATTTGAGTTCCTTATAGATCCTGAATGGTAGGTCTTTGTCAGATGCATAATTTGCAAATGTTTTTTTCCATTCTGTGGGTTTTCTCTTTACTCTCTTGATAGGTTCTTTTTCTGTGCAAATGTTTTTCAGTTTCGTGAGGTCTTACTTGTTTATCTTAGCTTTTATTGCATGAGCTTTTTTGGTCAAGAATTCATTGCCTTCTTTGATGTGCATAAGGGTGTGTGCTATGTTTTTTTCTAGGATTCTTATAGTTTGAAGTTTTATGTTTAGGTCTTTGATCCATTTAGAGTTGATTTTTTAATATGGCGATAGGTAGAGGTCCAGTTTTATTCTTTTGCATGTGGCCAACCAGTTTTCCAAACACCATTTGCTAAATACGGGCTTCTTTCCCCAGTGATTTTTATTGCTGCCCTTGTAGAAGATGAGTTGGTTGAGAGACTGTGCTTCTGCTTCCAGAATCTCTGTCCTGTTCCACTGGTCTATGTGTTCATTTTTGTTTGAATATCATGCTGTTTTGATTGCTGTAGCCTTGTACTAAACTTTAAAGTCTGGAAGTGTATCTCTTGCTTTATTCCTTTTGCTGAAGATTGTTTTGGCTGTGTTCTTTTCTGTTTTCATGTGAATTTCTGTATTGTAATTTCTATGTCTGAGAAAAATGATATTGGTAATTTGATGGATATTGCCTTGAATCTGTAGATTGCCTTGGGTATGATGCAGGGAAATCTGGAGCAATTCTGATGGTTTCCTGGTAGGTAGTCTCACGTTTCTTTCTCACTTCCTTTAGGATTTTTTCTTCCATGCTTATTTTGTGGAGGTGAATTAACATGTGTCTTGGGGAGGGCCTTCTTATGTGATACTTTGTGAGGGTTTCCTGAATCTCTTGTGCTTGAGCGGTCATGTTTCTAGTGAGATGTGAGAAGACACATGGTTTTCTTTATTTTCCTTTCTGCTTCAAGGATACAAAGCAGGCATAGATTTGGCTTCTTGGCATACTCCCACATCTCCTGGAGGCTTTGCTCCTTCTTTTTAAGCTTTTTTCCTATGTTTTTGACAGACTGAATTAATACCATATTTTAGTCTTCAAACTCTGTGATTCTTTCCTCTGACTGGTTGATCCTACTTTCTATGCTTTTTACTGTGTTTTTACCTTCCAGGCTGAAGTTTCTGTTTCCATTATTTCAGAATAGGCTTTTTTTTCAAATTGATCAATTCTACTTTTACTTCCTATACAAATTCAATGTGTTTAGCTTCTAGTTTCTCTTGGCTCCTTTTCATTTTTTGCCATCCAATCTCTGATTTCTGTGACTTTCACCTGGGCAAGTCCTTTTTGGGGATTTTCATTGTTTGTGTTTTAAGAGTTCCTTTTCAGACACTGTCTCTTTAGGACTCTGAGGGTTGTCTGTATTTTTTGCTAATTTTTTTTTCTCATTTATGATAGACCTCTCTTTCCTCTTTATAATTCCACTTTTTTTTGTTTTGTTTTGGCTATAAATTTATTCAATTTCCTTCTCTTCTAGGACCCTTTTGGTGGTTCAATTTAGGATACTCCAGTGGGAGAGAAAAGGGCATTCACTTCTATTTCCTGCTCTGCATTGTGGCAAGTTTCTGTTTCTGCAGACTTTCTCTCTTGTTGCTAAACTAGTTAGACCAGCTTTCAACTCTCTCTGCTAGTACTCTGTGGAGGATGAGTGGGGGAATAAGTCTCCTGTCTGCTGTATGTTCCATAGTTCAAAAGCCTTCCTACTGAGAGATCTTTTGGGTATCCCTTGTGTCATTTCTTCCCTGTCCAGATTCATACTCTGCTCCTGAAACATAATGCACTTTCTGCTGTGAAGTAGAGGGTGGACTCTGCCCTACAGGGATACAGAGCTTGGTGGCAGCTCCTTCCAATCTGGCTGGGAAAATGGCCACCAGCTGCTTGTCATCTGGGTTCACTCCACAGGTAGGCCTTCCCCACCTGTAAGTCAGTGCTCATGGTTAATGACCCAGTACAATTTCTTTTTTTTCCATTATGCTTAGGCTGCAGGTGCCCACTGATGTGCCCTGCCAATGACTCCTCCCACGTGGGGTTGATGACTCATGCAAGGCTAGGAGGGGGTGAATTGGTCCAAAGTGTCTTAGGTACACTCACCCACTTTCAATCACTGGGCAGGGCTTCAGTTCTTGTGCAAGCCTGGCACATGGTGGTTAGGGTGCCTGAATTCCCATATTTGCCATTGCTTTCCGGTCTCTATATGTTCACGGAGACCTTTGGTGGGCGCAGGTTATTTCACCCATCCAAGAGTTTGAGGTTTTTCCGTGTATCAGTATCCAGGTCCCTACTCTCTGCATTGCTTAGCAACAAGGCACTGGTCTGCTGCTCCAGTGGCCATCTCGGAATCTCTTGTCTGATTCTTTTCTTATAATTTAAACAAATCAATCTAAGGACTACTAATTAAAGGATACCAATATTTAGGCCTTGTGTATTGACAAGCAGAATGAAGATCTACATAGAGAAACAGGAGAGACAAGCAGGTGTCAAAAATATACAGTGATAAAAGATCAGGTGGCCAAAAAGAGACAATAGCTGCTTGTTCTTTATATTCAACTCACACAGAGGCCTATTTTGAAGACTTTGGTTAATGTTTTCAGTGATATTGATAGCAAGTAAAAGAGTTTTAGCAAGGATTTATATATGTACATTTAGATTAAAAAAAATACTCCAAATGTTTATAAGGACAGGAGAATGTAGAAGGTTGAGGCTGATATAGGGAAACCAATTATAAGTTAATTGCGATCATCCAAATGAGAATTGATGGTGTCTTGGACTGGGATAAAAGTGGTAAAAAGTGGTCTGATAATTCACATATTTTGAAGGTAAAATCAGCAAGGGTGCCTAATAAATATGGTGTGAAAAGAAGTTGTCAAAGATAACTTCAAAATATTGAGCAACTGAAGAAAATAGTTATATGATTGATAAAGATGTGTTGGCCTCAGGTTGAGGAACAGACTCTCATAAATTTCTATGATAGTATTGAGACAACACCTGTGAAAGCTAGTTTGGTAAGTTCAATTGCAATTAACCTTATACTCAGCAATTTCCCTTCAAGGAATTTATTAAATGAGTATAGTTACATATATATAAAATGCCTAATATAAAAGGTCATTTATTTCAGTCATCAAAAGAAGATTGAATAAATTATAATATATCTGAACAATGAAATATTGTACATCTATAAAACTGAATGAAAGAGTAATTTATTTATAGATCAGGAAAGATCTTCAAAATATATTGTTAAGTGGAAAAAGTAGGGTGTAAAACAGTGTGATTGGTATGTTATCATTTATGCAAAAAAAGATAGGGGTAAGATTAAGATATGTAGGCATGAACTTCTGTTATATTAATTAAATATTGCTGGAATGACATAAACCAAATAATAAATATGCATACCACACCGGGAAGAAGGTTAGCTGGGACAGAAGCAGATACTTATTGCTTTATTCCTTTTTATTTTTGGAATTTTTAAACATGCAAATATGTCATTTGTATAATAAAATCAGTAAAATTAGCTGTGTAGGTTTCCCAAAAGCTGTGAAATAAAACAAATTATAAGTAAGAGTGATTTCATTTAATTCTCAAAAAAAAAGTACGATGCTCAAATAAGATCAGATAAAAATGTGTTTTTGTTTTACCATTGCTGCAAATTAATATGGTTGCAGCTTTGTTTATAATAAAATTTTAGTTTGAAAGGTCAACAAATACAACATTTTAGAGTCTTGCCTTGTATTTAATATTTTGTTGTGGGAAGTTTTGATATTTATGAAATAATTATATATTGTTACTAAAATTTTTAATAATCAAGGCAAATTCAATATTTTTATAAAGTTATATAAAGAAAAGTACTTTTTAAGGTAATTCACATATATTCAGTTCTGTTAGAATTCATGGTAAGTATTAAATAAAATAATTCCTTTTTAATTAAGAAAATAATTGATGAAAAATAAAGAATGTCTAGATGTAGTTTAATCTACTGATGATTGCTGCTTTTAATGTAATTATGCAGCTTTTACTCAAATTTTAAGGAAGTTTTTGTGTGTGTTTGTGTGTATGTGTGTCTTTGTGCATATACATTGCATGTTTGTTTCAAATATTGCCACACTTGTTCTAATAAGAATAAATACACACAAAAATATCATTAATGATATTTGAATTAAATATCAGTTTTGTTAGAGACAATGCTGCAAAAATAAGTAAAAGATTTTTTATTTTTATTGCAAAAGACACAGTAGACAAACAAAACTGGCATTAAAAAATGAAAAAAATCATTTCCTTAAAACACACTTTATCATTTAAACTACAAAAGAGACTACATACACCCAAATTGGTTGGATATACAATCAGAATCTGTTGGAATTCTAAGGATGATACATATTAGTATTTTCACTCCTCCTTTCCTGCCTCACTCTCAGCCCTGCCAGTGAAGTTAAAAATAGATATAAAGAGGTGGTACTGTGAAATAAATATGAATTTGGGTTTTGAAGTCTGAATATTCTTGATTTGTATATTAAATCTCCCAATGACTGGCTGTGTGACCTTGGACAAGACACATATTCTCAGTCTTAGTTTCCCCATTTATAAAATACAAATAAAAGCACTGAATAGGTACTTGGTAATTATAATTTCTTTTCCAGGTGCACTTATTACTGTGAAGTAGTGTAGAAGAAAAAATAATTTCTATGGTTGTTTTGGACATGGTTTCAGTTTTTAGTTTATGGTCTGAATATGTTCTATACATGGTCAATTAGGAAAGTCATAGATACCAGGTGAAGAGGTGGGAGAGAAGACCATAGAGAATCAAATTGCTTAGCTGCAAAATGCCTTGCCTTCCCACCAAAAGAAAATGTGGTGAGAAAAGCAAAGGGATTTTTTTTTTAGCATTTCATAATAAATAAGATTATTTTAACAAAGCCTTTCCTTTAATAAACTAGATTAGGAGAAAAGTTATTAATTGGTTTAAAAATATATATAGTCTATATCTGACATTTTCAAGACCATGATGGGTATTACTGGGAATTATATTTATGTTTTTAATTCTTCATTTTTTTTTAACATAAAGGCATTTTTATAGAGATGTTTTTTTCTTTTTATTCAAAATAATCATGATCTATCTTAAAAATATAGTTTAAGATGCATTTTTGGTATATCTTAAAATACAATTGGATGTTACTCTCTTGGCAGGAAGCATTTGGCTAAATAGAGATGCTAATAACAGACTGCTTGATTTATTTAGTTTGTAATATACCCTGGACATGTTCTGAAATATTAAAATGCTTTTAATGACTCTACTAGTTTAAGAAGACAAAGAAAAAAAAAACCTCTATTATTTATCTTCTTCTCCTGCTCATAAAAATGTTAGAGTCATTTTAGTTTCCATCTAATGCCTGATTGAGATGATTACTAAGAAAAATAGTGCTAATGATGCAAGTTTAAGCCAGGTGATATCTCCCTCCAATTAACTTTATTTCGCGTGTGGGAAGTTATATTTTGAAAGCTGCACATTCTGTAAGTGTGACAAATACCTTATCCAAAATGATGCTTTACACATCTGGATTTTCGAGTTTTGATCTTGGGGGAAGGAATCCATAGTTTCATAGTTTCTCATAATTTATCTTGAAAAATTGAAAGACTTCTTTTAGAATACAGACTATTTTGACTTCTAGATTGGTGGGGAAATGTTTCAAAGATCTAAATAAAAACTAGCTAGCCACTGGAATAAGCTCTTTAATGTAGTCCCTGGGATAAATTTAAGATGAATAATAATATTAATAGGATGGATAAAAAGGTGACCCTTGGGATCTGAATAAAATGAGGTAGACATAACTTTATAACTTAGGATAGTGTAGACATGCGGAGACAATCATCAGTGTTAGGTTTTGCTTCAATCTTGCTGCTTATGTGTTTGAAAGAGAAAGTTTGCAGTGTAGTTATTTTTTGATTTTTCAAGATAATTGTCTAATCAACTTCATATCCTGCTAGAGTTTTTGCCTATATTTTATTTACAATACTGATGATTAGTATTTTCATCAGAAAGCAGATAAGAATGAGAAGAAGTGGCCTGTTGTAGTGACTTATGCCCCAAATCCCAGTACGTTGGGAAGCTGAGGCAGGAGTATCACTTGAGCTCAGGAGTTTGAGACCAGTGTGGGCAACATTGTGAGAACTTGTCTCTAAAAAAAAAGAAAGAAAAGAAAAATTAGCAAGTCATGGTGGTGTGCACCTGTAGTCCCAGGTACTTGGAAGGCTAGGGTGGGAAGATTGCCTAACTCTACGATTCTAGGCAGTGGTGAGCCATGAAAGCCATGATCATGCCACTGCAATCCAGCCTGGTTAACAGAGTAAGACTTCAATTTTTAAAAATGATCAAAGATAAATGTATCAATTTCACATGTAGTTTCTTGAATCCTTTATAAATCAATGGCTCTTAATCTTGGCTGCACATTATATTAAACTGGTAAGCTGTTTCTCTCTCTCTCTCTCTCTCTCTCTCTCTCTTTCTTATTTCAATAGCTTTAGGGGTTACAAACAGTTCTTGGTTTGGAATTTAAGTGTATCCACTCCCTCACCTGTGCACATTGTACCTGATAAGTGATTTTAATCCCTTCACCTCTTTCCCCTTCCCCTTTTTGAGTCACCAGTGTCCATTATAACATTTTCTACATCTTTGTGGATCATTAGTTTGGTTCCCACCTACAAGTGAGAGCATGCAGTATTTGGTTTTCTGTTCTTTGGTTAGTTCACTTAGGATGATGTTTTCCAATTCTATCCAAGTCATTGCAAAAGACATTGCTTCATTCTTTTTGATAGCTGAATAGTATTCTATAGTGCATATGCACCACATTTTTATTATCTACTGGTCAATTGATGGGCATTTGGGTTGATTACATATCTTTGCAATTGTGAATTGTTCTGTGATGAACATGTAGGTGCAGGTGTTTTTATATAACTTTTAATATAATATTTTATATAATGACCTGTGTTCTTTTGGATAAATGCCAAGTGGTAGGCTTGCTGGATCAAATGTTAGATCTACTTTTAGTTTTTTGAGAATCTTCATGCTGGTTTCCATAGTGGTTATACTAATTTTTACTCTCACCAAAAATATATATGTTCACTTTTCTCTGCATCTGTGCCAGCATCTATCTTTTGTTTTCATAATGGGCATTCTGACTTCTATAAGGTGGTATCTCTTATTTAAATTTTTATTAAAAAGATGTGGGGTACATTTCAGGGTTAGGTATATAAACATTGATCATACAGGTACCTTGGTGAGGAGGTATGCCCCTCCCTCCCCTAGGAGTTTCCCTCAATTGTAAAACCCACTCCCCCGCCCCAGACAATTTCCCACTACTGCCAATCCCTTTCTTATAGCATTATAATTGTTCAAGGTCTATTTATGAGTGAGAACATATGGAACTCTGTTCTTTGTTTCTGTGACAAATCACTGAGTATGATCGACTCCAAATACATCCAAGTTGCTGCAAAGTCCATATATTTGTCCTTCTTTAGGGCTGCATAATATTCCATTGTGTATATGTACCACATTTTTTTATCCAGTCCAGCTTCGATGGGCAACACGGTTGGTTCCATGTTTTTGCTATTGTGAATAGAGCTGCAACAAACATACGTGTGCAGGTATCATTTTTGTAGAATAATTTGAGTTCCTCTGGGCGTATTCCCAATAAGGGAATTGCTGGGTCATATGGAAGGTCAATTTCTAGTTCTCTCAAAAATCATCACACTGTCTTCCAGAGAGGTTGCACTAGTTTGCATTCCCACCAGCAGTGTAGAAGCATTCCTTTTTCTTCACATCCTCGCCAGCATTTGTTCTTGTTTGTTTTATTAATGATGTCCATTCTTACTGGGGTTAAGTGGTATCTCAATGTGGCTTTGATTTTCATTTCAAATGAAATGATGAGTGAGGCTGAGCACTTTTTCATGTGTCTGTTGGCTGCCCGTATATCTTCTTTTGAGAAGTGTCTATGCATGTCTTTTGCCCACTTTTTAAAGGGGCTGTTGGGTTTTTTTCCTTTTGGTGCATTTGATTTCCTTGTAGATCCTAGATGTTAGGCCTTTGTCAGATAAACAGTTGCAAATATTATTTCCCATTCTTTGGGCTGTCTCCCTGCTCTGTTGATGGTTTCTTTTGTTTTGCAGAAGCTCATTAATTTGATGAGGTACCACTTGTCTATTTTATTTCTTGAGAAATTGACTTTTAGGGTTCTGAATAGGAATTGGTTCCCAGTTCCTATTTCCATAAGGGTGTCTCCTGTGTTTTCTAAGATTCTTATAGTTTGAGGTTTTACATTTAGGTCTTTGATCCATTTAGAGTTAATTTTTGTGTATGGTGATAGGCAGGGGTCCTGTTTCAATCTTCTGCATATGGTCAGCCAGTTTTCCCAGCATCATTTACTGAATAGGTTCTCCTCTCCCCGGTGGTTGTTGTTGGAGGCTTTGTCAAAGATGAGTTGGTTGAGGAATTGAGGCTTTGTTTCCAGGATCTCTATCCTGTTCCATTGGTCTATGTGTTAGTTCTTGTATCAATATCAGGCTGTCTTGATTACTGTAACCTTATAGTAAAGTTTGAAGTTTGGAAGTATGATACCTCCTGCTTTGTTTCTTTTGCTAAGGGTTGTTTTTGCTGTTCACGGTCGTTTATGTTTCCATATGAATTTCTGTATTGTCATTTCCAGGTCTGAGAAGAATGATGTTGGTAACTTAATGGGTATTGCATTGAATCTGCAGATTGCTTTTGGTAGAATGGACATCTTAACAATGTTGATATTTCCTATCCATGAGCTTGGGATATTTTTTATTTTTTGTGTCTTCTTGGATTTCTTTAAGCAGTTTTGTAATTTTCATTGTAAAGGTCTTCCACTTCTCTTGTTAGGAAGATGCTGAAGTATTTCATTTTTTTTGGTGGCTATTGCAAATGGGATTGTGCTTTTTACTTGGATCTCTGCCTGCTTGTTGTTGGTGTATAGGAATGCAACTGTCCTTTTCATATTTATTTTGTTCCCTGAGACTTTGCCAAAGTCATTTATCAGAGCAAGCAGATTTTGACAGATTCTCTTCGATTTTCAAGGTATAGGATCATAGCATCAGCAAAGAGGGATAACTTGACTTACTCTTTTCCTATTTGTATACCCCTGATTTCCTTCTCTTCTCTAATTGCGTGAGCTAGGACTTCCAACACAATGCAGCCCAGTCTTGTTTCAGTTTTCAGGGGAAACAATTCTAGTTTCTGTCCATTTAGCAATATGCTAGCTGTGGGTTTATCATAGATGGTTCTTACTATTTTGAGGTATGTTCCTTCTATACCTAGCTGTTTGAGGGATCTTATCAAAAAGGCATGTTGGATTTTATCAAAAGATTTTTCTGCATCTAATGAAATAATCATGTAGTTCTTGTTTTTACATCTGTTGATGTATTTAATGGCATTTATGGTCTTATGAGTGTTGAACCAGCCCTGCATGCTGGGGATGAAGCCTACTTGTTCATGGTGGATGATTTTTGAGATATGTTTTTAGATCTGATTTGCTAGAATCTTGTTGAGGATTTTTGCATCCATGTTCATAAGGGATATGAACCTGTAGTCCTCATTCTTTGTTGGATCGTTACCCAGTTTGAGTATCAGTGTAATGTTAGCTTCATAAAATGATTTGGGGAGAATTCCATGTTTCTCAATTGTCTAAAATACTTTCAATAGGATTGGTATCACTCCTCCTTGTACATTTTGTATAATTCTGCTGGAAAGCCATCCAGTCCAGGACATATTTTTATAGGTAGATTTCATATGACAGAGTCAATTTCCTGGGTTGTTATTGGTCTATTTAATGTTTCAATGTCTTCTTGTTTTAACCTGGGGAGGTTGTATGATGTCAGAAAGTCCTCCATTTCATCTAGGTTATCATGTTTGTTTCCATATAGGTGTACATAGTAGTCTTTGATAATCCTTTGTACTTCTTTGGGATCAGTTGTAATTTGATCTTTTGTATTTCTGATTGTGTTTATTTGGGCTTTCTCTCTCTTTTTCTTGGTCATTCTGGCTATGGGCCCATCAATCTTGTTAATTCTTTCAAAAAACCAGCTTTTTGTTTTGTTGTTGTTTTCTATTACATTTTTTTCTTCTATGTATTTTATTTGGGCTCTTATTTTTATGATTTGGATTCTTCTGCTAAAGTTGTGGTTTTGGTGGTCTTCTCTTTCCAGCTCCCTTAGGTGATTTGTTAGGCTCCCCACTTGTGATCTTTCCATTTTCTTGATGTGTGCCTGTAGACATACAAATTTCCCTCTTATAACTGATTTCATGGCATCCCAGAGGTTTTGGTAAGATGTTTCTTCGTTTGCATTTGTTTCTAGGAATCTTTCAATTTCTTGTCTGATTTCAGTGTTGACTCAGTCGTTGTTCAGCATAATTCTGTTTCGTGTCCATGTCTGTGGGCTTTGGAGAAATGTTGTTGGTTTTGATATTTATTTTTATTCCACTGTGGTCTGAGAATGTGCATGGCAAGATTTCAACCTTATGGAATTTGTTTATGCTTGATTTATGGCCAAGGATGTGATCAATCTTGGAGTATGTTCCATGTGGTGATGAGTAGAATGTATATTCTGTGCTTGTTGGGTGGAATAATCTGTAGGTATCCATTAAGTCCATTTGGTCAAGCATCAAGTTTAGGTTCTGGATCTCCTTGTTGACTTTTTGCCTCGAGGATCTATCTAGGGCTGTCTTGGGGTATTCAAGTTCCTTGCTATAATAGGGTTAGAGTCAATATTTTTTTTTTAGTTTATTTAGTAGTTGCTTTATAAATGATGGCGCTCCTGTGTTGGGTGCATATATGTTCAGGATGGATATTTCTTGTTGATGGATTGAACCTTTTATGATTATGTAGTGTCCTTTTGCAGCATTTTCAATTTTGGTAGCTTAAAGGTTGTTTTGTCTGATATTAAGATTGCAACTCTTGCCTTCTTTTGTGATCCATATGCTTAGAAGTTTGTTTTCCATCTTTTTACTTTGAATCTGTGTGCATTCCTTAGTGAGATGAGTCTCCTGGATGCAGGAAATAATGAGCGAATGGTTTCTTATCCAGTCCACCATTCTGTGTCTTTTCAGGGGTGTGTTTAGTTCATTCACATTCAGGCTAATTTTTGAAATATGGGGGTTTATCCCTGTCATAAGCTTCTTAAAGAGTTGTTGTTGTTCCTGTTTGTTTGTTGTCTTTCCTTTGGTTTTTGGGTTGATTCATGTGTGTTTTCCACATTTTCCTGTACTCTTGTGAAGAATATTGTTGTTCTTTTCTCCTTTTCTTCTGTGTTTAATATTTTCTTAAGTTTTTCTTATAGAGGTAGTCTGGAGGCAGCATAAGTTCTTAGGGATTGGATGTCTAGGAAATATTTTAATTCTCCCTCACTTATGAGGCTTAGCTTGACTGGGTGGGTTATTCTTGGTTGAAATTTTTTATCTTTGAGAACTTTGAAGACTGGGCTCCAAGCTCTCTTAGTCTGAAATGTTTCTGTAGATAAATCTGCTACTATTCTAACTGGTCTTCTCTTTTAGGTAGTCTGACCTTTTTCTCTTGCTGCCTTTAGGATTTTTTCTTTTATATCTACTTTTTTTTAGGTGATTTATTATGTGTCTGGGAGTTGGTCTTCTCATTTGTTGTCTTGCAGGGGTTCTCTGAATATCTTGTGTTTGAATTTTCGTATCACTGATGAGATGAGGGAAGTTTTCTTGAATAATTTCATGGAATGTTTGCTCCAATGTGGTCTCTGTCTCTCTTTCTGTCTCAAGAAGTTTACTTACTTTTAGGTTTGGTCTCTTGAAATAATTGTTCATCTCTTGAAAGTTTTATTCTGTCTTTTATAACTTCTTCTCTATGTATTTGACAGTTTGGGTTAGTTCTGTATTTTGGTCTTCAACCTCTGAGCTTCTTTCTTCTGTTTGGATAATTCTGCTTTCCATGCTTATTAGTTTGTTGTTTATTTAAATCCAAATATTCTTTATTGCTGTTATTTCAGTTATCATCTCCTTCCTATTTTCCTTTTGTCTCTCCTGAATTCTTTGTATTCTGTCTATTAATGTCTTGATGTCTGGGTTTGTTGTTGTGACCAGTCATTCTGGGGGCTCTCCATAGTTTGCATTCTAAAGTCAGTTTCTCAGTATCTGACCTCTCAGGGGTCTGTGTGAGACCTATATTCTTCTTTTGGTTTTTCTTCATTTGTGTAGATTTTCCTCCCCACTTTTCCCTTCCCCCCACCCCATCTTCTTTAATTCTCTTGGAGGGGTTGGAGGAGTTGCTTTTACTTCTGTTTGTTCAATCTCTTATTCTTCCTTATGTATATCCTCTGACTTTGTTCAATTCTGGAGCTGGACTGTAGGTTGGGGACAATCCTTTTTGTAGTTTTGAGATTTAATTGAGGGAAGAACTGTGATTCAAAATCTATCTGCAGATCCCAGTATCCATCGACAGGTATATGGATAATCTGGAACCCACTTCCCACTGCCTTGCAATCTGTCCATGCAGTGGTGTTATAGGTTTACTCCCTGAAAGCAAAATGAGGTTAAAAATGGGAAAAGAATAGAACAAGGAGCGGGGGAAGAGGGAGGTGGAGAGAGAGAAGAGTAAGAGGGAAAACAGACAAACATGCCAATTAAGAAATAAAAAGAGATACAAATACAGGTATGAGTAAAAAAAAAAAAAAAGAAAGAAACAAGCAATCACACCAACAAACATAAAAAGAAACTAAAACATACAATCATACAGACATACAAGCTAACCAACCTCCTTATTAGTGTACTATTCCCTTATACAAAGATAAGGTCTAAAGATAAAAAAATAAAATAGAATAAAGTCAGTAAGCTAACAGAACCAAAGCAAGAATGAAAATGTTATTGCTAACAGTAAGAAGGGAGAGAAAAGAGAAAAAATGTGGGTAAGATAAACAGACAAAAATAAATAAATAAAACAGGGGAACCAAGCGCACTCTGAGACTTTTCCTTCATGTCCAGTGTCCTTTCAGCCCTGATTTCTAGCTCCCATTGCAGGCTGGTGGAGTTGCTCACAGTTTGGGTCAGTTGCCCCTGGCCTGCTGTGGAGGGTGGATCAGATCTGGGCTGACTGCCAAATCTGGCTCTCACATCTGGCCTGCGTCTATCTAGCATGGTAGAGAGGCTTTCTGTCCCTCCCATTTTGATGTTGTTACTTTGGATCCCAAGCTGGGAGATGAGCTGAGCTGATCTCATGGCTCCAGCTGATATCTTTTTCTGCTGCAGCCTGGCCAATTTGGTGAAGGTAGAATGGGAGACTGCCAGGCATTGCAGGCAAGCATAGCACTGGGTTACTCAGGCAGGGCTGGGCAGGAGCCGAGCGTCACCCAGGGTAGGAGCGAGCAGGCAATGGTGGCGACCGTGGCAGCCGCCGTTTCAGCAGTGTGTGTGGGAGCTCTGCGAGCTGGGTGCCAGGTAAGGGGTGGGGCATGGCAGTGGCAGGGGCAGTGGCAGTGGCAGCTTCAGTAGCGCAGTGCTTGGGGGCCTTCACGGGTCCAGGAGCCATGAGTCCCCTCAGGCAGGAGCAGTGGCCATAGCAGCGGTGGCTGAGGTAGCAGCAGCTGTGGTTGAGGCATCAGATGAGCAGTGTGTGAAGAGCAGGTTGGCAATGGTGAGAGCTGCAGCCCCCAGGGGAGAGTAAGTGTCTTTATGGGTGTTCTCTTTCGCAGAGGGTCTCATGTACCAAACTGCCCCATCGCCATCTTGCCAGAAGTCCTCAAAGTGGTATCTCATTGTGGTTTTGATTTGCATTTTCTGATGATGAGTGATATTGAACTTTTAAAATATGTTTTTTGGCCATTTATATATCTTTTTTTAAAGACATGTTTGTTCATGTCATCTACCCCCTTTTTAACCCATTGTTTACTTTGTTCTTGCTGATTTATTTGGGTTCTTTGTAGATTCTGGATATTAGTCCTTTGTCAAATGTATACTTTGTGAATGTCTTCTCCCATTGTGTAGGTAGCCTATTAGTTCTGCTGATTACTTCTTTTGCTGTGCAGAAGCTTTTTAGTTTAATTAAGTTCCACTTATTTATTTATTTATTTATTTATTTATTTTTCATTTGCTTTTGAGGTTTTTAGTCATAAATTATTTGCCTGAGCTGATTTTTTTTTAGATTTTCTTCTAGGATTTTTGTGATTTCATGTCTGACATTTAAGTCTTAAATCTATCTTCAGTCAATTTTTGTATATGGGGAGAGATAAGAATGAAGTTTCATTTTTTTCTGCATGTAGCTATCCAATTTTTCCAGCCCCATTTGTTGATTAAGGTGTTCTAACTCCAATGTATGTTTTGGTCTGCTTTATCAAAAATGAAAGATAAGATGATTGTAGGTATTTGCATTTATTTCTGGATTCTTTATTCTGTTCCATTGATCCATGTGTCTGCCTTTGTACCAGTACTAGGCTGTTTTGGTTACTACAGTCTTGTAGTATAATTTGAAGTCAGGTAATGTGATGCCTTCAACTTTGTTCTTTTTGCTTAGGATTGCTTTGGCTATTCTGGCTTTTGTTTGGCTCAACATGAATTTTAGGAATATTTTCTCTAATTCTATTTTAAAAAGAACATTGATAGCTTGATAGTTATTGCATTTAATTTATAGATTACTTTGGGTAATATGGTCTTTTTAATAGTGTTGATTCTTCCAATCCATGAGCATGGAATATTTCTCCATTTGTTTCTGCCCTCTATAATTTCTTTCATCAGTTTTGTTGTTCTCCTTGTAAAGATATTTCACTTTCTTAGTTAAATATATCCTTAAGCATTTTAGTTTTTTGGCTGCTATTGTGCATGGAATTGAGTTATGTATTTGATTCTCAGCTTGTTGGTTATTAGTGTATAGCAGTGCTACTGATTTGTGTGTGTTGATTCTGTATCCTGAAATTTTACTCAATTTATCAAGTCCAGGAGTCTTTTGAAAAAGACTTTAGAATCCTCTAGGAACAAGGTCATATCGCCAGCATAAAGAGATAGCTTGATTTCTTTGATATCCTTAATTTCTTTTTCTTACCTGATTGCTCTGGCAATTTATGTTGTATAGGAGTGGTAAAAGTCGATATCCTTATCTTATGCCAGTTCTAAAGGGGAATGGGTTCATTTTTTCTCTGTTTAAAATGACATCAACTGTGGGTTTATCACATATGGCTTTTATTATTTTGAGGAATGTTTCTGCTATGCTATTTTGTTGACTGTTACTATTATAAAGTGATACTGGGTTTTATCAAATGCTTTTTCTACATTTATTAAAATAATATGCAATTTTTGTTTTAATTCTGTTTATTGAATGGATCATGCTCATTGACTTGTGTATGTGGAACCACCCTTGTATCCCATCCCTGATAAAAAACACACTCAGTAGTGGAATGTTGTTATTATTATTATTATTATTATTATTATTATTATTAATGTGTTGCTTAATTCAGTCTGTTAATATTTTGTTGAAGATATTTGTTTCTATGTTCATAAGGGATATTGGTCTGTAGTTTTCTTTTATTGTCTTTTCCTGGCTTTGGTATCAGAGTGATACTGGCCTCATAGAATGAGTTAAAGAGGATTCTCTTTTTTTCAAGCTAGTGGAATAGCTTCAGTAAAATTGATACAAGTTGTTCTTTGAAAGTCTGGTAGAGTTCAGCTGAGTCTATAAAGTCTTGGGAGTTTTTTTTTGGCTGGGGAGATTTTCTGTTACTCTTTCAGATTTCCCATTACTGTTTCAATCTTGATACTTGTTATTGGTCTGTTCAGTTTCTATTTCTTCTTAACTCAAGGTTGAGGGGTTGTATGCTTCCAAGAACTTATCCATTTTCTCTATATTGTCTAGGTTGTTTGTACCAAAGTTGTTCATATTAGTCTTGGCTGAACTTTTGAACTTTCATTGTATCAGGTGTTATGTTTCCCTTTTCATTTCTGATTCAGCTAATTGGAATCCTCTGTTTCTTAATATATCTAGCTAGTGGTCGATCAATTCAGATTATCTTTATAAAGAAACAACCTTTGTTTTATTGATCCTTTGCATTTTTAAAGTTTTTAATTTCATTTAGTATTGTTCTGGTTTTTACTTTTTTTTTTGTCTGCTAGCTTTGGCTTTGGTTTGTTTGTGTTCTTCTAGTTCCTTGAGGTGTTATGGTAGGTTATCGATATGTGATCCTTCAGTCTTATTAGTGTACACCTTAAGCACTGTAAATTTTCCTTTGTACAACTTTGACTATGTCCCAGAGGTTTTGATAATTTGTTTCATTGTTGTCATTCATTTTGAGCAATATTTAAATTTCTGTCTTTATTTTATTGTTGACCCAATGATCACTGAGAAGCAGATGGTTTAACTCATGTTTTTGTTTGGTTCCACAAGTTCTTCTTGTAGTTAATTTCTAGTTTTATTCCACTGTGGTCTGAGATGACTCTTGGTATTATTTTGATTTTTTTAGTGCATTGAGACTTAGTTTGTGTCCTATCATATGGACTATCCAGGAGACTATTCCATTTGCTGATAAGACAAAATGTATATTCTGTTGTTTGGGGGTGAAGTTTTTGTAGACGTCTGTTAGTTCCATTTGCTCTAGGGTACAATTTTACTCCAATATTTCTTTGTTGACTTTTTGCCTTTATGATTACTAGCTAATAATAATGAATGCCTTATTTATTGCTGTCAGTGGAGTGTTGAAATCTTCCACTATTGTTGTATTGCTATCTCTTTTTTTTTTTTTTTTGAACTAATCAAATTTTTTTATAAATCTGGGGCTCTGATTTTAGGCACATATATGTTTAAAATTCTTGTGTCTCCTCGTTGATTGATCCCTTTACATTATATAATAACCACTTTGTCTTTTTTTGTACTATTGATAATTTAAAGTTTCTTTTATCTGCTATGAGAATGACTACTGCTCATTTTGGATTTTCATTCGCATAGAATATTTGATCCCCACCCCTTTGCCTGGTACCTATAAATGACTTTGTGTGTTAAATGGGTCTCTTGAAGACTGCAGATATTTGTGTTGTGTATCTGTATCCATTCTGCCCATCTATATCTTTTTAGTGGTACATTGAGACCATTTACATTCATAGTTAATAATGATGTGTATGGTGCTATTCCATTTACTATTCTGGTTGTTAACTGGTTGCTTTATTTGTTTATGTTTTTGTTTATTCATTTATTTATTTATCTCTATTGTATTGGTGTTCCATAAAGCCTGTGAACTTTACGATTTCCAGCATTTTTCCACTGGTGTATTTTTGTCTTCAGTTTCAATATTTAGAACCCCTTTGAGTATTTATTGAAGGGCTGGCCTAGTGGTATTAAACTCCCTCAGCATATGCTTGTCTGAGAAAGACTTTATTTTTCCTTCTTTTATGAAACTTACTTTTACAGGATACAAAATCCTTGACAGACTGTTGCTCTGTTTGAAATATTAAAGGTGGGGCTCCAATCCCTCTTGACTAAGAGAGCTTCTTGTAAGAAGTCTGTTTGTCTATTAAGTGTAACTTTGTAAGTTATTTGATGCTTTTGTCTCACTGGTCTTAAAATGATTTCCTTTATATTAACTTTGCTTAACCAGATGATGATATGCCTTGCAGATGGCCTTTTTGCAATGAAACTTCTTGCAGTTTTTTGGGCTTCTTATATCAGGATGTTGAAATCTCTGCCAAAATCAGGGAAGTTTTCCTCCATTATTCTCTCATATAGTTTTTTCTAAACTTGTTTTCTCTTTTTTCCTCAGGAACACCTATGATTCTTAGGTTTGCATGTTTTATGTAATCCTACATTACTTGGAACATTTGTTCCATTCTCTTGATCCTTTCTTCTTTATTGTTGTCTGACTGGGTTAATTTAATAGCTTTATGTCAAGTTCTGATATCCTTTCTTCTGCTTATTCTAGTCTACTCTTAAAATTTTACACTCAATTTTGTACTTCTCTAAATTATTCTTTCATTTGCAGAATTTCATTTTTTTTTTTTAAGGTGTCTATCTCCTTTGAGAATTTCTCATTTATGTCCTAAATAATTTTCTTTAATTTATTTATTTTTGTTTTCAATTTTCTCCTAAATCTTATTGATCAATTTTATAATCAACCTTTTGAATCTATGTCTGGAGTTTTAAAGAGTTTATTTCAGTTAGTGTCCATTGCTGAAGACTTACTGTGATATTTTGAGAGTGTTGGAAAACTCTGTTTCTTCATATTATCAGTATTATTTTTCTGGTTCCTTCTTGTTTGTGCAGACTATTCTTATTTGGGTTTGTCTGGGGACTGATGTAGGCACCGTAGGGTTCCCTTAGTTATAAATAACCATAGTGTGGTGAGTTTCTTAATTGCCAGCTATGGCAGTCCTGTACTGGATATCTGCTATGGCTCACAGTGTCCTGAGTGGCCAAAGTGACTTGGAAATCAGTTTTAGCTGCAATCAGGGATCAGGTCTTTCCCAAAGCTGAGGTATTGTATCTGATGTGGTAGGCAGTGCTGCTAACATCCAGACAGGATGTGGTGCTTATGGGAGAAAGCCAGTTGCAATGCTCGTTGTGGATTTTCTTGTTGGCAAGTGTTTTTTGTTTCGTGTTTTCTGTTTTGTTTTGTTTTGTTTTCAAGGAAGTACCCAGTCAAAGTAGGCAGAGAATGGAACTCTGGAGAATACCCAATTCTCTGTCTGTTTTGAACCTTCAAGGGGAATGTGGTGGGGAAAGGAGCTCATGTATTCCATAAGAGTGCATTCTTGGCTAGCCCAGTGGGGATCAGTATAGATTCCATGGCCACTGGGGTAATGCTGTTGTGCAGGATAGGTACAAAATGATTTACACTGGGAGAAGAGGTTACTGTGGTAATGAGTCCCACATGGCTCCTGCCTTAGCCTCAGGCAGTCTTTGCTCCAAGTGTCAAAGTTTAGTTAGCCTCAGGACCTCAGGTAGTTCTCAAGGCAGACCACCATAACCAGGAAATGTCTGCCATCAAGAATTTGCCCTTGGTTCTCAACCCTCCCAGGTCAGCTAGAAAGCAGCTGTACCACACACAAGGATTGAGTTCCTAAGATGTGGACTGGAACTACTCAGAGCCTTCTTTATTCCTGAACCACTCCAGGTGGACTTCAGCAGGCCATAGCTTTGCATAATTCAGTTTCCTATGAGAAACTGGAGTCCCACAAGGCTCAGGAGGCCTTCTGGGTCCTCAGCCGGAGTACAGAACTCCTGACTTCCCCTCACTCACTATGCCCACTGCATCAGGAAGCTGCCAGTGGTCTATGGTGATCCAGAGAAGAGTCTGGCTAGTTTCAGCCCAGGTTGATAGATTTTTCTCTTCTTTGCACCATGTGATTATTATCACTCCCTTGATGAGTCATGAGCCATGTTGCTGGTCCTGTTCCTCTCTGGGTGCTGAGGAAACTATCTCCATCTTGGTTTACTCCATAGGAGAAGCCCACTCTAGCTGTTTTACGTCAGTCATCTTAATCTTCTCTTGGAAATCTTTTTAAAACCCGATTCTCAGACTTCTCCTCAGTCCAGTGAAGTTATATTTCTGGGGATGGGATAGAGACATCAGTAAATTTTAAAGCTCTTCAAGTGATTTAAATGTGTAGTCAACTGAGAACCACTGCTCTCACTCCTTTGAAGTTGTAAGAAAAGCTTGAGCTAATTGCATTTCTAATGGCAAGTTGTTTGTCTTCTGTTTGTTAGTGTTTTAGACACAATTTCTAACTTCTATATTTATGACTGGGCCTAGTTTTGTAATTTTAATTAAACTTGTACCTAAAGTTATCAATTGCTCCAGTGTCATTTTTCAGAAAAGTTATCTCTGACTACACTGAAACAGTCACTAATTTTCATCACTATCTATTCAATTGTTCAATTGTTCAGTTTTATCTTTATTCATAGCACTCATTACTGACATTTGGCTAGACACGTTGTTGTTAATGGTCTATCATCCCTATCTACTTTATTAAAATTTAAACATCATGACAAGAAGTTTAGCCTATGTTTTGTTCATCATCACATCTCAAGGACCAAGATCAGTGCTTGGCACACAATAGATACTTAATAAGTATTTTCAGAATGAATACAAAAATATAGTCAACAATGATTTTATTTTCAATTATTAGTAATTTGCGATATCAATGCAAAAACTTTTATCTTACCTTGATTGATACAAAGCTATATGTGTAAGAAAGTAGACTTCTGGTCTATTAATTCACTGAATAGTGAATTAGTATTAGGTATAAATTGCTTTTTTCTCTATGTCATATTATTAGTTGTAAAAAATATTCAGCTAGCAGCAAGTATGTTCTTTTCATTTCGGTGGGAAAATTGAGCTATATGCAATTTTTCATTGTCAAACCAAACAGTTATCTAACTGGAAAAATTCTTACGCTTGAATTTCTGTAGTATTGAGTTTACATATTCAAGAGGAGAACATAAATTTAAAGGCAACTAGCTGATAAATACTATAAATTTTCATATATCAAAATAAACTATAAAGAAAATAATTTTTACTTGTGCAATAATCCAAACATATATTACTTCTTTATTTATTTATTTATTAAAAAGAGAAGGTAATTTATATTTTGAAGGTACTCATAATATTCCAAGTATTTTATACATACCCATATCAAATTCAGTAATATCATTTACGTTCAAATGACAAATGAGTCATCTGATTGTATTTTTTTTTTTTTTTTGAGTTGGAGTCTCACTCCGTCACCTAGACTGGAGTGCAGTAGTTGCTCCCAGCCACCGCAGCCTTGGCCTGCTGGGCTCCGGAGATCCTTCCACCTCAGCCTTCCAAGTAACTGGAACTACAGGCACGCACTACCACGCCCAGCTAATTTTTTGATTTATCATAGAGATGAGGTCTTGCCAAGTTACCCAGGTGGGTCTCAAACCCGCGGGCTCAGGTGTATTTTCTAAAATTACTGCAACAAAATATCTTATCTTGTGTACTCTTATGATGTGACATTGGCTCTTCTCTCATTGAAAATATCATCTTCTCTTCTTGAATCTAAAAGTTTTATGACTGGGATAGAAATGATGTTATGTGACTTTCAAGGCTCAAATGTATATTTCTTTATTCTTACAGAAAATATAAGTATTTATAGAAAGAAATTGTATGTTCATGCCTTATTTTTAGGTGCCAACATAATTTGTCTTTTTTTTTTTACAGTTCCCTAAATGCTCTAATTCTTTTGCCACTACCAGGTTTTTGTCACCATAATCTTTTTTTACTTAAAATATTATTCTTCACATTCTATACAAAACTTGCTTATTCTCATCATTATAATGTTAACACAAATGTCACCTCTCAAAAAGGTCTTCTCTAACCACTTTTAAAAAATAACCTCTTGTTGTTACTCTGTATAATCACTAGATTTGTTTCATTTGTAGTTCCCATCACAATTTGTAGTTATCTTGTGAATTTTATACCTGTGGGCTCCTGAAGTGGTTTTCCATTTGTGTCTTCCAGAGTAATTTTCTGCCTTATTGTGTCTTATTTACTATATCAGGAAGTATAGTACTATATCAGTCTATATCAGTATAGTACTATATCAGTCTGGCTCTATGGATGAAATCGCCAGACTTTCTTTCCCCTCAGCTTCAAGTGGGTTCAGCCAGTAGGAGACTTTAGCAAAAATTGGAAGGTAAAACAAGAGATAAGTCAGTATATGTATGACATACTTTCCCTTCCTACTATTCCAAGGCTTTATTTAGTAATGGCTACATTCCTATAGGTTTACATTTCGTATCAGCTGTAACCCTCTTGGGGTTCCAGTAACACTCTTTCTACCATTGTCCCTTCAAAGCTAGAGATGTATCAGAGACTCAGTAAGAAAAAGTACATTCCAATTGGGGAGTTTGAGTGTAGTTTAATAATGCAACAATTCACAAAGTTGTGGACTGGGTTGAGAAAAAGTAATAAGTGATGATACATAATCCCAGAGTTAGTAAGAGAGTATCCAGACAAGAAAGTTGTATGAAGAGGGCTGCCAGTAGTAGCCCTAATCCTATAGAAATGTATTCTATAGAAATGTAGCCATTGTTAAAACTTGACACAGCAAGAGTTGGAGAAAGGAAGAAAGTAGAAAGCAAGAAGAAAAAATATCCCTAGCTTATACTTATCTTAATTTCTGACTTTTTTTTACATTGCCATTCATCTGCTAAATCTAAACAGAGATCATTTGACCAGGTAGTCTATGTATTACAATTTATATGGATCAGATTCTTAGAACAGAGCTGAGTGGAGAAAGATTGAGAGTGGATTTGAAGTAACAAATAGGAAATATCCACTACAGAGTGGCAATGTCTTTCTACTGCTTTTTTGGGGGGGGGCTGTGGGTATTGAAGTCTCACTCTGCCACTTAGACCAGAGTGCAGTGATACAATCATGGCTTACAACAGTCTCAACCTTCTGGGCTTAAGCAATCCTTCTGCCTCAGCCTCCCGAGTAGTTGGAACTATAGGCAGTTACCACATCTGCATAATTTGTAGTATTGTTTGTAGAAATAAAGTCTCCTTGTATTGCTCAGGTTGGTCTCAAACTTCTGGGTTTAAGCGATCCTCTCTCCCCAGCCTCCCAAAGTGCTGAAATTACAGATGTGAGCCACTATGCCCAGCAGCACTATTGTTCAGTTTATGCCTGACCAACTCATATTGGTTTTCCTAACTATCCACACCCTTCTAAACATCTCTGTAATTAAAATTTGGGGTTGTATCATTATTTTTCCCAAGGCACGGTGATGGATCAACATCCTGATAACTCTTTCTGTATTTGTTCTTAGCACAACAGTTAGAGTAACTCATTTGACATGTAACTCAGAACACATCAGTCCTCTCCTCAAAGGTTTCTGATACTTCATAAAACTAATAGTAAAACTGAAAATTTTTACTATGACCTATAACACCCTGCTAGGACTAGACCCTGTCTAACTCTCTAATTTCATCTGCTAACACTTTACTCCTTGCTTTCTATACTCTAGCCACAATGATCTTTTAGGGGTCAATATGCTTGAGATGCCTTTGCCATAGATATTTGAAAGGACTGTCTCCTTCACAGCGTTTAAGTCTGCTCAAATTTCACTTTCTAAAAGACTTTCTGTAAGTAACTATCCAAACCAATCCCCAAATTTCCCCCTAATTTCCTCTGTTTCTAACTGTGGATAACTCTAGTAAACATCTCTATCACTTATTCAGTTAAAATGCAAAATATCCTATAATATGCATAATTTTTGCCCTCTTTCAGTACCTCATCTGTTTGTCTATATGTACGTGTATGTGTAAGTGTACATGTGTATGTTCATAGACAATTATTTATATAGCTTGCAAAGGACCCTTTTCTCTTTTTATAGGATCATTAAAACTCAAGCAACACATAAAATGTTCCCATCCAGGCCAGTTTTCTTTAGTAATGCCCTACTTACAGCCTGAACTAAGTCTGTCAGAGGTGGCAGTCTAGGACAGGACACATTTCCTTCTAAAGCCACATCACTCTTGTATCAACCTTCACCTTATGAAGTCACCCAATACAAAGACTCCCTCTACTTCTGATATTATGCCCTAAGTACTTCTATGAAATAACTATATTTGGGGATTCTTTAGCCAAACTGAATAAGAAAAATGTAAAAAATCATAGGCAATGAATACTTTTTAAAAGAAAATTATTTTAGAATTGTTGATATGGTGTTCTCCCTTAAAGTAAGTCAATAAAACTCAGTTTGCTCGTTTTACTACAGAATTATTTATTTGAGGAGGAAAATGTTCATAACTTGGAGAACCTGACAATATTCCACTGCAACACCCCTGAGTTAGACTGGAACCCTTGATTCAGACCATTCTGTGTACAGTTGACTCTCTAGATCTATTTATTCTACATCTGTATATTAAATCAATCATTAATTTAAAATATTTGGGAAAAAATGGTTGTATCTGTTCTAAACATCTACATACTTTTATTTGTTTTCATTATTTTCTAAACAACGCAGTATAATGACTATTTACATAGCATTTACATTATGTTAGGTATAATAAGTAATCTAGAGATTATTTAAAGGATATGAGAGGATGTGCACAGATTATATGGAAATACTATGCCACTTTATATAAGGAATTTGAGAGTCTATGAATTTTGGTATTCATTGGTATACTGGAACCAATCCTTAATGGACACTGAGGCATGACTGTGTATATACATTGAGGCCCTTTGCATATGTTCACTTGACTGACCCAGCCAAGGAAGATAGGAGAGTCATATGTTAGGTATGAAATATAAATTTGCTGAAGGTCACAAGCACTGTGTTTTATTTTATTTCAGGAAAGTTAGAAGGCAGTCATTAAATTTTTGTTGTCTCACAGACTTATCTTCCTATAAATGAGTGTAGAGATTATGTTTTTCATTTAATTTCAAATTTGTCTTGCCTGATGTGAACACCATTAGGATTTTGTTTTGTTTTGTTTTTTTGAGTTATAGTCTCACTCTGTTGCCCAAGCTAAAGTGAGCATAGGCTGCACCATCGTATACTCATGGCCACTGCAGCCTCAACCTGCTGGGCTTACGCAATCCTTCTGACTCAGTCTTCCAAGTAGCTGTAACTACAGATGCATGCCACCATGCCTGGTTAGGGTTGTTTTGGGGATTTATTGTAAAGATGAGGTCTTACCAAGTTGCCCAGACTGGTCTCGAACCCCCAGGCTCAAGCATCCTCTCACCTCAACCTCCCAAAGTGCTGGGATTACAGGCTGAGCCAGTTGTATTTTTAAGGTTTTTTTTTTTTTTTTTTTTTTAACCATAGAGTGGTAAACATTGGTCCTGAAGAATGACAAACTAAAAATGTTGCCAACCTGTTGTCATTCAGTGGAAAAATTTTGTCTTGGGTCACCATTCAAATGACTGAAAAAAGTCATTACCTTTTTTTCTTCTTCCCATTCCTGTGACAAAATATTCAAACATGGGAACTATCAAGAGACACAGATTGTTTGATCTGTTGTTAGAGATGAACAGCCTTTCATAATGGACCAAAGACACAAAAGGCAGTAGTAATGTATTCAACTGACCTTTATCAACATACTTTGAGTCCTCTCAGTTCAACCAAACTAGGCTACTCCATTTTATATATAGTCTCATTGTAACTACAAATTCTGGTTCTAGACTTACAAAATACAACAAAAGAATAGAGTGGAATTGAATGGTCACTTTAAGGAATTTTTAATATCATTATAATTGTCCACTTTAAAAATGCCTCAGAGCATAAGGAGAATGAACAAAACAAAAATTCCTTATTGTATTAGCCAGGATTATACAGATAGGACATACACAATATCATAGATCTCTATCTCCCTCTCTATCTTTGTCTCTATTACCTCTATCTCTATAGAAAGAGAAAGAGAGATTTATTATGAGGAATTGTGCACATGATTATGGAGGCTGAGAAATTCTGTGATCTTATATTTATAATTTGGAGGCCCAGGAAAACCAGTGGTGTATTTCAGCCCAAATCAAGCCTGGGAACCATGGGGGATTGTCGATGCACATCCCAGTTCAAGGGCACAAGATGAGAAGAGATGTTCAAGTTCAAATGAGGCAAGAAAAAAAGGGAAAATATCTCCTTCCTCTGCTTTTTGATCTATTCAGGACCTTAAAAGATTGGATGATATTCACCCACATTAGGAAAAAAAAAGTACTGTACTGCGTGCACAGATTTATGTAAATGCTAATATCATCGGGAAATTCCCTCACAAATATATCCAGAAACAATGTTTAATCTGGGCATTTCAAGGCCCACTCAAGTTAACACTAAAATTAATCACCACACTCATATTTTTCATGTTTTACTTTTCTAGTTGATATAGAGAAGATTCTAAATAAAATTCTGACTGCAAAAAGGATTAATTAATTATTCTTTGGCCAAACCAAATAAAAAAATATAAAAACTTTAGACAATTTGATTTTCTAATTCATTATAATTGAGTTTCTTGAGTTATTGCCTTTATTTGACAATATTTCTCCTTCGTATGCTTCCCCACTGCCAATTGAAACTCACCCTCCTTTTGTTCCAAAGTTTCATTTCTTTCTCCTTGACTTTACTCATCACTAACCATCTTCCATCTATGCTCCTTTCCTCAAACCATTTAAAATAAATTTGTAAAATATGAAGGTAAACTCTAGCTGGTGAATATGTGATCTTTTTTCAGTTGGAGTTAAGGGTAATCATCAATCATTTTCTCCAGTGTTGAGACAAATTAACTGGGGAATTTATAATAATCTTGGAAATCTAAAACCTCGTCTTCCCTGACCTTTAACAAGTAGTGTACATGTTAGTAGAACATCTAGAAGCTGAAGCCTATGTCAACAAAGTTAATTGGAAAAACCTGGCGAAAATTTATCTACGTCTGAAGGTCACTGAACATAACAGTTATTACAGAAAACACAAGATATTTGCCAATCCTTTTTAAAAATTATACTTCCACTTCCACTAATGATTTACTGGATATTATACACACATACACACTCAAATAATAGTTCAAAGCAGATATATTTATAACAACTCAAAAGTGCAAACAATCTAAATGTTCATCAACAGATAAATGAATAAACAATTGCAGTATTGTGAAATGTGCATTTACTCTTCAATCTATTTCCCACATATAGTTCCTAAAACTCTTGGAATCTCAGCAGTGATAAGTGTTTTTTTGTATGCTAATGAGATGACTGATGGTTGAGAACCCCCAGAGAGCTTCAGAATGAGAGTTGGTCTGGCCAAAGATTTAATACGTCATGCTTATGCAATGAAGATTCCATAGAAACCCAGAAGGACCTAGTTCTGAGAGCTTCTAGATTGTTGAACAGATGAAGTGTCCTGAAGGATGGTAAGCCCAGAGAGACCATGAAAGCTCCATGCCTCTTTTCATATACCTTGTACTATGCATCTTTTTTTGTGTCTGTTCTTCTGTTTTTTGTAATATCAGTTTAATAAACCAGTAAATGGAAGTGTTTCCTTGAGTTATGGAAGCCATATCTAAAAAAATTATCAAATCCAAGGAGGGAGTCATCCGATGTATAGTCAGTTGGTCAGAAGTTCTGGAAGCCCAAACTTGTGATTGGCATCTGATGTGGAGCAATCTTGGGGACTGAGCCCTTAACTTGTGGGAACTCATGCTATATCTAGGTAGATAGCAATGGAATTCAGTTGAATTAGAAAACCCTTAACTGATATTTGCTGCAACATCTGCCAGATTATTGTTTCATGCAAGTGAAAATTCTTCACACATCTGGGTCACAGAAGTATCGAGTGTTGTGATAGTACAGGATGAGCATCCCTAATCTGAAAATCTAAAATTCTTCAAAATCTGAAACTTTTTGAGCACTGACTTGATGCCACAAATGGAAAATTTCACACATAAGTACTTAAAAAAGTTTTTCATGCATATAGTTATTTTTCAATTTGTATAAAATTACCTCCAGGCTGTATGTATGAGGTGTATATGAAATATAAATGGATTTCATATTTATACCGGGGTTCTAACTTCAAAATATCTTCTTATGTATATGCAAATATGTTAAAAATATGAAATCATACAAAATATAAAACACTTCAGGTTCCAAATATTTTGGACAAAGGACACTCAACTGATATCATAAAAGAAATTGAGCTTTTCCTTTCCAATTTTTGTACAATAGAATATCACCTAGATATAAAAAGGGATAAATTAATGATTCGACTAACAAAAATGAAACAATTTAAAAGAAAGTTATGCTGAGCACAAAAAGCCATACACAAAAAGTACCCACTGTGTGATTTTATTTATTTGAATGTCAAGAACAGGCAAAACTAATATTTGGCAACATAAATCAGAAAAGTATGAGGTGAGAATTAACTGGGATGAAATGTGAGGGAAATTTCTGGCTTTTGAAGATATTTTATAGCTGGACTGGTATGTTGGTTACATGAGTATATTCATTTTTCAAAAATCATAAAACATCTACACATTTCATTATAAGCAATTAAACTCAATTAAGAAAATACTTAGTGGACATTAATCCTGTATCACAAGCAAATAAAAGACAAATCCATTGGAAATTTCAGCAAATGTCTTTTCAATACCTTCAGACAGCATTCTAGGGTAGATATAGTGGCAGATGCTTCTGCTACACTGTCTTCTTCTTTTCTGTGAATAAGCTTAAGCTAAAAATAGGATATTTGCTCTATAAACAAAGACCAGAATAGGTGATAACTCAGCTAACAAATTTATAGCATTTAAAACTTTCTGAAACAGTCTTAGGGAAAATTCAAAACTTGTTTTGGAAAACAATAAATATAATAAGTCAAAAAGTTTTCCAAATTGAACAATAGTATGGCCCCATGTCCTCTCTGTTTCTTCTCAACAAAGTTCCCACTGATAAGTATACTTGCTGCTACTATAATATATAACCTAAGGAAAAGAAGAGATAAAACCCATAGTGAATGGATAAATAGAAAGAAAACTCACTATAACTTACTCTAGCATTTGTAACAGCCTTGTCTTATCTGTTAAAAACAAACAAAAAATAATGAACAAGTGTTCAGATTTGTTTAAAATCTTAAAGCTATCAAGGAGATGATTATAATCTGCTTTCCAGTTGTGCCAGAGACAAATGCAATTGTTTCCTTGATCCCACCCAAAGGAATCTGTTTTACAATTAAGGATATATACTCTGCTTTTCTTAAGTGTTCTCAGATTTTCAGAAAATTAATATTTGTTCACCTTTACTTGGAAAAAACATTATACGTTGTCTCTCACGCTTCTGGGAATTCACTGAGATTCTTGTTTATTTTTACAACTTCTTAAACAAGATCTCAAGGAGCTGGGCATGGTAGCACATGCCTAGAATCCTAGCACTTTGGGAGGCCAAGGTAAGAGAATTGCTTGAGCCCAGAAGTTTGAGACCAACTTTTGCAACATAGCAAGACTCCGTCTATACAAAAAATAATACATAAATAAATAGCTGAACATGATGGTGTGCATCTGTAGTCCCAGGTACTCAAGAGGTTGAAGTGGAAGGATCTCCTGAGCCCAGAATCTCAAGGCTATGGCGAACCCTGATTGTGCCACTGCACTCTAACCTGGGTGATAGTGTGAAACCCCAACTCAAACACACACACACACACACACACACACACACACACACACACAAATCTCAGCAATCTCAAGTCATTTTGTAGTTTTCTTCTCCTGTAATATGTGAACATTTTTTCAACAAGGCTCCAAAAATAAAATTTATAAAATGAGTTTTATACCTTTGAACTTGTTTCGTCTAGGAAGAACAGAAGATAGCAGAGGAAAAATTACAATTTTGTCAGCAAAACTTGTGTTATTTTGCAGCATGATTTATAGTAGAGAGGTAAGTCTCTTACTTCTGTTTGACTACAAACCATGCAAAGCTTTCCCAAGCCAAATACCTGGATGACTCAGAGTATCTCTAGGTCTTCCTGGGTATTAAAGACAGTGGGTTCCTACCTATAACAAAGTTGCTCTTTTTATAATCTAACTAAATTCCCGTTGAAAAAGCACACCATTGGAATTCCAAACACAAACTGGAATTTCACAAACTAAAGTTAGCTCTTCCACCTCTATCTCCCTGAGATCCACCTACCTTCCCTAAGCCTTTTTTTTTTTTTTTTTTTTTTTTAGTCAGGAGTAATCTCATTAGACCCTGATGTTTTAACTCAACTGCATAGGAACCATGAATGACTCATATCTTATTATATTCTCTTTTTTATACTTTGTTAAATTTAAGACTATAATAAGAGATACCAACAAATTCGTGATGGCTTCTGTGTCCCATGATGTATAATAATCACTACTTATTGAGAAAAAGCACATTTCTTTTGAAACCAGCTTTTGAGACACCCATACTTTCTTTTTCATATATTATCATTAAAGAAAATCAAAATATTTTATCCCAAAATATATTTCTTTGAAGTATTTAGAGATGAATGTTTAGAGAACCAGCAAGCAAAAGTAACCCTACAAAGCAGTTTTTGTGAACAGATTTTCATCTGTAGGGAATCTACATTGAAGCAGCCAGATTTTATCTAAGACCTTCCCTTGCCTGGATCCAGGAAAGATTAACTGAAGTCTGACACCCTTAAAGGTCTTCAAGATAACTTTACCATCTATTCTCTCTTAGGGCTGCTACCTGTGAGGTTTCATTTACTTAACAAGACCACCTTTGCTAGAGGGGGCCCTTTTCTCTCCCTTCCATTAATCTGTTTTGCTACCATAAGCTATTTTTCCACAATCCAAGTCCCCATTTATTTTGGGAACTGGATGATATATAAGCTTCTGAAGTCACTGCGTTGTTGGGAGTTGATCACTCTGTGATTAATCTTTCCTGTGTACATGATAACAAATTTGTGTATGCCTTTGGTGAGTTGATTTTTCAGTGAACCTTCAGAGAGCAAAGGGGAAATTTTTCCTTGACCCCAATAGTTTTGAGATTGTGAGAAGAATACCAAAGCTCTGCTCTTCTGGAAGCCTCATTTAAGGGGACCCAAGACCTGACAAGCCAGCAAAATGGTATGAATTTCTTACTAGTTAGGCTGCTGGTCTCTCTCTGTAAAATCTGGTTAAACATACATCAAAAACCACTGTCTCTTTATTCTCTGCATAATTTTGATTAATGGGAGAAAATCATTTATGTGACTAGTCTTGGTTGTAATGACTCTGGTGCATTTTTGGGTATGAATAGTGACATTTTTTATTGCTTTCCTCCTAGAACACATTTTTTTTTAATCTTTATATTTCTGTGTTGTTCCATCATAAAGACAGGAACCACAAGGCAGAACGTCAGTCTAAAATCCTTGTAAGCAGGCTGGTAAATTTTAGTTCTAACTTGACCAGTATCTAACCAAAAAAACTTTGTTGTGGATCCCAAAATAAAAACTGGATGAGGTTCCCATGTTGTCGCATTTTTGTGTCTTGGAGAATTTGACTTCTGACCATGCAGGAACACTCTCTTGGTTTCCACAATTGGGGGCATGTGATTTTCAGGTCACATCAGGTGGCCAGTTCAAAACAGACTGAAAACCTGAGACACATAAAAAGCACACATTTTGTTCTGAATATGTCAAGGTTTTGGAGGAGTTGGTCTCAAAAATTCACATCCCTGCAAGGGTTTTGTCATTGTCACCTTTATTACCTGGTTATTGCTGGGAATCCGTGGAGGGCCTTCCTGGTGTCATAGATTAATGGGTCTGTGACTAGCAGCTCCCCCAAAAGTCTGTGAGCTACACAAACATGATTTTAAATTTCTTGTGACAACAAGAGTCATTTTCTATTGTAGCCTGAGAGTACATTTTTGAGGAGGGAATCTTTGGTTTCCCTCTTCTATGCCCTCTTCAGGAACATTATTTTTTTCCAAACCTTGAAAATTACATTGAGGGATTTCCATGAAGAGGTTTTTGGATTGTGTCACTATGGGAATAAGTATGCCATTGAAAATTCTAATCAATGGCCAAAAGACAAGTTCTTTAAATTAGAAATAACCTTAAATTTAAAAAAAAGAGAATTTTAGAAATGCCTTATTATACACAAAAGTTACCTTATTTTTATTTATGAGAAGATGAATTTAGAAGAGAAACAAATAATGAAGTCATGGTTAACCTTAGAAATTCTCTTGATTAAATTAAAGAGCAAAAATCACACCTAAAACAAAATTAAAATCTTTTCAATGCTCAAACTGTCTAATTTGAATTCCCTATGAGATTCACAATGAAAATCATTCTACTTTGCAGTCCAGTAGTTAAAATACTGTACTTTCACTGCACAGCCTGGGTTCAGTTACACTTCCAAAAACCAGCCATTTTTGGCTTGACACTTCTATGACTTTTGAATTTTGAGGGTACCAATTTATTGATTATTTTTCCTTTCACAGGAAGCTTTTGAATTCCTGTCTTCTTTCATCTGTGGAGGTCATAAAGGGTTTTAGGGCCTGCGTGCATAGATGGTCAGCTGAGAAGTTGAGACCTTAAAGAATATGGTTAGACAGATGTGGGTTGCACTGCATTTGCAGTTAGCAAAACTTTCCTTTTTTTGAGCTGTCTTTTGAATGACTCTGGGTCGTATGAGGTGAAAAAGCTAACAAAATAAATAAATAAAAGCTAGAAATATTGTATTGGCTAAAGTCTGATAATGAGATTTTAAAAGATTTTTGTTATTCATTTATTTTTGAGTAGGAGTCTCACTCTGTTACCCAGGCTGGAGTGCAGTGGCACGCTCATGACCAACTCAGCCTCATCCTGGGGGGCTCAGGTGATCCTTCCACCTCAGTCTCCCAAATAGCTGGAAACACAGGAATGTGCCACCACACCTGGCTAACTTTTTGATTTATTGTGGAGATGAGGTCTCACCAAGTTGCCCAGGATGGTCTTGAACCCCTGGACTCAGGCAATCCTTTCACCTCAACCTCCCAAAGTGCTGGGATTACAAGTGTGAACCACCGTGCCCAGCTGAAAGTACTTTTTAAATTAAGAACTTTAAGGTTAGCTGTCAACTTAATTGTAATCCCAGTACTTTGGGAGACCAAGGTGGGAACATTGTTTGCACCCAGGAGGTTGAGACCAGTCTATGTAGCATAGCCAGAGCTCATCTCTACAAAACAAGCAAACAAACAAAAAATTAGACAAGCATGATGCTGTATGCCTGTAGTCCCATCTACTTGGGAGGCTGAGGTGAGAGGATCTCCTGTGTCTAAGAGGCCGAGTCTGCAGTGAGCTATGATCATGCCACTGCACTCCAACTTGTGCTACAGAATGAGAGCCTGACCAAAAAAATAAAATAAAATAAAAGCCTTTCTGCTTGTTCTCTTGGATTCTATTTTTGATTTTTTTTTTTTTAGTTGACTGAAAATTCTTTTAATTATGCACTTGGTTTTCCTGTTTGCTTCCTTTCTCAATAATTGTTCCCCCATTTATACCTACTCTTCTCTATTCTTTTGTTCTTTTTGCTGTCTTTGGTACCAGATGAAAGGGTCTGAAGGGAACTTCTAATAACTCATACCCCTTAAGTAACTCAGAAAAACATGCCACTTACCCCTTTTGGGGGTTTTCTTTTGTGTGTATGGAGTTTCAAGAGTCATGGACAGGTTTCTGTTGGTCTGAAGTTCTGTTCTCTTCTTTATTGCATTATCTGATCTCTTTTGGATTTTTTTTGGGGGGGGTACTGTGATACAAAACTTTATCTTTGCATGCAATGGCCTTGTTTTCTTTAAAACTCAGTGAGGGCTTCAGTCATGTAAGACAAATGAACTTTAACCTTCTCCATTTAAAAGGTCTAGTTTGTCTGCTGAACTTTTGTAAAGAATCAGTGGGATCCAATGGTATTCAGATAGGAGAATGTGGTAACACCTGAGAGCACGGGGATGCCAACAGCTGCAGAGACCCCAAGGAGTGTTACAGCCCTGTTAACTTGGGGATTGGTGAGCAAAGCCCTGAGAAGTATTTATAGCTCTGCCAGTTTTGTGGACCAGTGAGCCAGTCCCCAAGAAGTGTTACAGCTCTGTCAGTTCAGTGGGGGCAAGCCAGGTCCCCAAAGAGTGTTGAAGCTCTCTCAACTTGGCAGGTTCAGCTCTTCCGGTTTGGCATGTGCAGGTCTTCTATTTCAGCAGTTCTTGTCTTATGCTCAGAAAGAATGAGGGACATGGAAACCAAAGAGTAAGTAGGACTTTATTAGAAGACAGAAAATTTCCCCTCAGTGGGAGGGAACGCGAAGGAGTGTTGCTAATGATGCTCCAGCAGTTAAGGGTTTGTATAATTTTGACAGTGTGGTGATTGGTTTGGGGTAGTATCATGGTGTGGGTTTGAAATGCACAAATCAGCAGGGCTCAGTGGCTCAGCCTGTAATCCCAGAATTTTGGAAGACTGAGGAGAGTGAATTGCCTGAGCTTGCGGGTTTGAGACCACCCCAGGCAACTTGGTGAGCCCTCATCTCCACAATAAATAAAAAATTAGCCTGGCATGATAGCGCATGCCTGTAATTTGGGCTACTTGGAAGCCTGAGGCAGAAGGATTGAGCCAGTAGGTTGACGCCCAGTTGACGCCGGGGTGGCCATGAGCATGCCACTGTGCTCTAGCCTGGGCGACAGAGTGAGACTCCATTTCAACAACAGCAACAACAAAGGTAGAGTTTGAATTCAACTGTCCATTTAAAGTAATGACTTTTACTAGTCTCATGGCTAAAATTTAAAAATCAAAGTAATAAAGTCTTTGCTTGCATTTTTATATATACATGATTACATGCCAATGTTTGTATATTGCCTATATGGTGCCACATTGATTTATAAATAAATGAGTCTTCATAAAATAAAAAAATAAGCCCAAATACTTTTCAAGTTTATGAGATTTTAGTAATGTTAAAGTATGCTCCCAAACAACAGATAAAATGAATTTCTTGTGGCTAATAGAGGTGCTCTAACTTTAAAAGCAGAATCAGGCAGACACAGCTGAGTGAAAAAGAGTGGCCATGCACCCTGGGTTCTCAGAAGAAAAAAAAAGCTCTTGACAAACATATTGTTTTATGACACCGAGTCAAAACAACAAATTAACAACAAGTTAATTTCTCTAAGCAAAGCCAAGATACACTGAGGTGAACATCCCCCACCATAACCATGTGAAAGAAATATCTGACAGAGACATCTTAGCTTGAAAATGACACATTCAAGGCTCAGCTATTTCGACCAACCCGAGCTGAATAAGTTTGAATCTTTTATTTGCATAAATGGACCTGATGGAGAACCTTGGCAAGAACTTTATTTAAGCAAGACTCTCCTTTTTTTTTTTTTCCCTTTGGAAAGTACACTTTCACTGCTACTGAAGGCTGTGCATTCTCAACCCTCAGGCTTTCCTTTTTTTGTTGTTAATAGAAAATAAAGCTTCCATTTTTCCTCCATAGATCACGTGGTGTTTTGTTAACGTTAATTTATGGTAAATAAAGCTGGTTTAAAAATTGTTGGTAAAATATAATAGAAACATCTTCAGAATTTAATTTAGATGATTTTGTCTAGAGTTATTAGCTAGGCAGGGTCATACTGTTTCTGCTGGATGCTTTAAGGTTATAAAATTATTGCTTCTAAGATTTTATTTTTTGCCTGTGAGTGTATGTCTTTGAATTTGAGCCTTCATAATGTAAGGTCCAGAAAAGTGGTTATAGTGACGCATAGGGACAGCACCCAGACCCCAATCTCCCTGGACTGGTCGTACCTTCTGGCCAAACTGGGAGTGTTTTGATTCTCCCCGGCATTGTCTTCCCAGCTCATTCTTTTGTCCAGAACTCTGCATCTGGTATATAATTAAACTGCTTACTTACTAGGCTTTTCACTGAAAATAAAAGTTACTAATTTTGCAGGAATTCTTAAATCCACTGTCAGCTTAAACCAGCAGCTTCAGGTTTTTGTCCCATAACCAAGAATATCAAGGAACATGGGCACAAAAGGGATGAGTGAAAGAAGGAGTTTATTAAGCAACAAAACTCTTTAGAAAAAGAGAGAGGTCCTGAAATGGGCAGCTGGTGTTAGGAGTTTGTGGTTTTATTTTATCTTTTGGGGGGCCATTTTTCTCACTTACATCTCAATCACACCTTACTTTTTGGGACCCAATTTGTATTGTGTATGTGGGTCCTTGACCAAAGTTACACCATCTTGAATATTACCCATAAGTACCACAGAAAAGCCCACTCAAAGGGGGTAAAATCACAATGCAAATGCTATTTTAATGATATAAGAAGCCAAGATCAAGTTAGAACATTACGTTAAGTTACTGTGCCCATGTTTAAGCAGCAAAAAGTACCTTTTAGCAGTACATCCTGGGTCCAGAAGACGTTTTTAACCACATTTTTAGCCAACAATTATATAATATGGGTGATGCCAGGAGTGTTTTCACAGGTGTTAAGTTTCCTCAAGGCCCTCTTCTGTCTAACCAGCTTTTGACTATCTTCTCTCTCATTTCCCCCTCTGGAATGGTATCCCTATCCGTCATTAGGGTAAGGGGCAATGACTGCCCTGGCTTCTTTGAGTTGTGAGGGAGTGTTGTATATGTGGCAGTTAGAGATCCTTCAGAGGGTAGTCTAATGGGTCTCGGAAGAAAGGTTTTGTTATGTGAGGTTTTGTCTACATCACCGTTTGAAATTTGATGGATTTTAGGTGAGAAGAAATAAATTTTACAAGAAAGTTTAATATACAGGATCCAAAAAGTGATGCCAGAAAGATTGCGATTAGGGGCCCCCAAAACGGTAACAGCCATGTTACTTAAAGGAAGAGTGTTAATTTGGACCACCATGAATTAGTGGCTTGTCCTGTTAGTTTTGTTGTTTGCTCTTAAAGTCTATGAGCTGCATCTTGAGCTATGTCTAATTCGTTAACAAAAAGACAGCACTTTTTTTTTAAGGTATAGACATGTTCCCCCTTCTTTGGCAGTTAATAGGTCAAGTGTTTTTTGGCGGTGTTGTTTTTTAAGTACTACAAATAAACTCTTGCTAATGAGTTTATTTGTCTTTGGATACTGGTTATGGATATGTGTGTGTGTGTGTGTGTGTGTGTGTGTGTGTGTGTGTGTGTGTGTGTGTTTTATGGTGTTAAGACTGTAGATATTTGTTGGTAATATGTGGTAGATATAGCCATGTCTGCCACCTCTGTGCCTAAGGTGGTTGAGATGCCTGTTTCTGTCTGCCAGGGTATGAGTTGAATTGTTTTTTTTGGATCTGGTTAGAGATGAAGGGGACTTGGAGAGTTTGATTATTAGATAGGATGCTTATATTTGGTGTTTGGTATATTACAGTGTAGATTCCTGACCAATTAGCAGTTGGACAGAGATAAGAAGATGTGTCACATAAGAAAAACACTCCTGGGGTAGAAAAGCAAATGTCATAAGAGATGGTGGCTACTAATCCTTCTCCCTTTTTTTTTTTTTTTTTTTTTGGTGTAAAGTTTAGATTCCCAAATGGAGTAGCTACCTGTAAGAGTAGCTCCAGCGAAGACCTGAAAGCATATATTATTGTGAGGGGTTGTATATTTGTATTGTTGATATGTTGATAAAGATAAGTAGCTGAGATCAACTCTTGTGGGTTATGTGAAGGTTAGAAATGAGCATAAGGAAATGTTTGTACATTTGTTCCAAGGTGCCCAGAACTAAAGTATTATATCCTTGGTGTTAATTTAGCTCATGCTTCCTTGTGATGGTTTATGTAAGTAGGACATGGCCCACTGATGTGAAAAGGATGCAGATGGGTGTCTTTTGTTATAGATGGAGGGCCAGAAAATCGGAGAGGTCATGTCCAGACTCTGAGATAGTGGTTCATATGATATTTGGAGGACTGAAGAGTACGTGTATATTTATAAACGTGTGGAGGAAGCGCTCTCAAGGGGACTGTGTGGGATGGTTTAGAGAAAAAGTGCCAGATGCAAAAGGGTGTCAGAGTGGTTAATGTGAATTGGGAGGTAATGGGTCCCCAGATTGGAGGTTTGGGGTTTGTTGGTTGCCATTTTGGGAGGTATGTTGCCAATTTGGGAGGTAGGTTTGGAAATAAAGGTGTGTAGCATGTTTGGTAAATTGTGGAGAATATTCCCAGACCAATTTTTTTTTAGCTTTCCAATGTCAGCAATGGGTTTTTACCAAAGGTTTTGTTAGAAATTTGAACTGTATACTTATGTTAGTTTGGGTCCAGGAAGTTAAGTTTAGTGGGGTAGTTGGATAGCATTGCTTTTGGTTTCACATGCAAATCCAGCAATTGGATACATTTGTGTTGTTTAGAAATTGGTGTGTGAGATTAACATTAGGAATCCAGCTATTAAAGGATAAAGTAAATGAAAATGTAATATATAGAGAGGCTATTGTTGGGAGAGTAAGGAACCAATGTTGAGGGTTGTTAAACTTTATAATGTAATACTTTAGGTAGATGTAATACTTCTCAAAGCAAAATACAGGTTAGAAAGGAGTATCAATGGATAAGGTCAGGAGAGAAATCACATAGATCTCCGTGAATATAATGGCAGCAATTATTGCAGAATTATAAAAAGAGTATTTATAAATGTTTAAAATTTCCTCATATTAAGGGAAGGAGGTTGCTTTTTTATGGTTTTTAATTTGAGGTCCCCTACTTCCTCACAGTAGTAGTCTGTAGGACCCTTTAGACTGGTCTGGTGGAGGTGACATCCTCAGGACTCCAAGGCTTTACTCTCATGTGATGAATCCAGGAATATATTAAAGCAACATTTTTTGTTAAAAGGGTGGTGAAAAGGACCATGTAGGATCCCTCTCAATTTGAGTGTAAAGAAGGGGAAAGAGAAGGAAGAGCCTTCACCAGTACTAAGTTTCCTGGGCTAAAGAGGAGTGACTCTTGCTTTCTGGGTTGTACTTTTGATAATCCTTTTAATTTTTGTTGAAATTGGGCCAATGAGGTAATTTTAAAAAATTGGGTCTGAAGTATCTTGGTCAGGTAAGAGGTCATTAGTCAGGAAAGGTCATCCATACATCATTTCAAAAGGACTTAGCCTTAGTCCTGTTGGGGTATTTTTGATATGTAGTGAGACATGGGTAACAGAGTAGTCCAGAAGAGATGAATTTTTTTGTGACAGCTTGTTAAGATGTCTTTAATAATATCATTCATTTTTCTACTTATCCTGAAGATTGTGGTCTCCAGGGACAAGGGAGATGATATTGAATTTCTAATGCCTTTGAGTCCCCCTGGATGACAATGCCTTTAAATAAGGGACCATTATTGCTTTGGAGGTATTTTGGAAGTCCAAAATGAAAAATTATCTCATTAAGTAAGGTTTTAATATCTCAGAAGCTTATTTTGTTTGGCATGGAAATGCCTCACAGATACTGGATAACTTTTGTTTTGGGCATATGTGTAAAGTCTATCTGTCTGTCTTCCCCTGGGTACTCTCCCATCCATTGCATTTTGGGGGAGATAATTTCTTTATTGATAAAGTTACTCCTAAGGCAAATTTCACAAAGGATAACAACTTGTTTGACTTACTTCTGTAAATACTTTTTCCTGAAAATAATCTTTGGACTATTTAGAAAGCTTTATCCCTCCCCAGGTGAAAGGCTTGGTGAATGGTCTTAAGGAGCTTCCATTGACAAGAGGTTGGCAAGTGAAATTTCCCATTCTCTGATTGTAGCCAGCCGGAAGACTGGAAAGTATATCCCTGTGAGGTAGTTCATTCTATTTCTGAAAAGAAATATTGGGACTTTATTTTTATGGGCCTCTCCCACATTAGAGGTATCTCAGTTGTATCTGGAACTTTGGACTTTTTTGTTATTGATTTGGCTGCTTGATCTGCTATTCTATTTTCTTTAGCTACTTCATCTGTTCCTTTTGGTGGCCTTTACCATGTATTACTGCCACTTTGGGGGGAAGAAACACTGAGATTAATAATTTGTTGATCTCATGGTATTTAATAGGAGATCCATTGGCTGTAAGGAAGTATTTTTCTTTTTAAGTAGTGGCATGGGCATGTAGAATTGAGATTCAAAAAAAACAGGAATTAAGCAGGAAAGCTGACCTCAAGAGTCTCATCTTAAGTAAGCAACTGCATGCCATCTCTGCTTCTGCAAATATACGTTAAGTAAGCAACCACATGACATTTCTGCTTCTGTAAATACATTTAAGCAACCAGCTACATGCCATTTTCCTTAACTGCATTCTCTGCTTCTATAAACATGCTTTATTACACCTCATATGGAAATGTCCATAAAAATGTCTGCTTCAATGTTTGTTGTAGAAGTAACCATTCCTGGTCCTATATTTAAAATTGCAAACCCACAAATGGCAAACCCACATATGTCGTAACTAAAAAACTATATAAAAGCAGTAGAAACTAAGTATTGGGGCTCAGGTTTTGGGAGGCTACTCCACCTGGGTCTTCCAGAATAAAAATCTTCGATTCTCCTCTCAGTCTCTGGTGCCTGTTCTGAGTGCATTCATTCCTGTTCCCAGTGAGTTGCTGCAGTTGCTGTAACATTTTTGGTTCCCTGGCCAGGAAGCACCACTGCACCCTCCGATTAGGCTGACCCTTTGAACCACTACCATTGCTGAACTTGTCTGTGGCCTGGGAACAGCACAAGGATGAGGAAGGCATGCTGCCTGACCAGTTGTTGGGATTCAGACTCCATGAGTCACAATCTGAATCATCAGACTGCACTCCGCTCAGTGGACCAAAAGGAGACAGTAGACCAATCAACCCGAGCTCCAGGAACTGGTAAGACACCCCAAGGTGCCCAGTCAGTCAAGGCCATCAAATGGTGATAATGGGAGTATAATCTCCTCCCAGCAGTTATTCTAACTGCTCAGGTAGACTGTTTGGGGAAGTTTGTCTGAATTTGAAAGATAGAAAATGAAAGTGGTGTGAATGTATGTGGCTCCATAGCCTTTAGGCTACAGAGTCTGATTGGGCTCTAACCTGGGGTACTCTGACAACCTCATGCAGATGAAGGTGGCCCCAGCCCCATAATAGGGCTGGTCCAGATTGGGGGGTTATACCAACCTTCCAATTGCTAAGAGACATATTAAATTCCCTTCGGGGCAGTGACCAGGCAGGCGATACAAGCACTGTCCTGAAGGTACCTTCAACAGGTCTTTGTCTTTTGATCTGCAACATCGATACAGTGGGAGGCACACTATGGGAAGGTCCACTTCAAAACTCATTGTCTTAGACTACATGATCAAAAACTTCAGGAAAGATTATATAGGAGATTGTGGTATCAAAATGTCTCCAAGAAAACTGAAAACTCTGCACAATAGAGTGGCCAATGTTAACTAAGGAATGACCTCCAGAGGGAACTCTGGATGTAACCAAGATAAAGGCTGTGTACCAGGTGGCAACCAGGGAGCTGGGCCACCCAGATCAGTTCCCATGTATAGATTCCTGACTATAGATTGCATTAGCTCAGTCCCCTTGGATAAGGTTTTGTGCTGGCACACAGGGACAGAGTAGAATTTTCCTAGCCAAGGGTCTACTTCAACCAAAAGATCAAAACCGAGACCAAGCTAAAAATCTGCCAATCATCTAGAGAGACCCAGATGATGAGCCTCCATTGTGACCACCCCCCTATATCACGCTACTAATACCAGAGGCCCCCTCTTCACCACCAGTAATACCAGAGACACCCTCCTTGCCAGACAGATCACTACCATCTGTGTCCCCACCACTGCCTGCAGAGCTGGACCAAATGGGGAGGTACCCTTGCTCAACCTCAAGCCAACAGTCTGCACTCCAAAAGACCCTGTGCGACATCAGAGGCCCCCGGCAAATGATACGAGAGCAATATAAAGAGTGGACAATCTATCTTCTGTTACCAGCCATTTGCTAGCATGGACTTGCTAAATTACAAACATCACACCCCCTCTTACTCAGAAAAACCCCTGGCCATAATCAGCTTAGTTGAGTCCATCTGTCAGACTCATCTTCCCACTTGGGGAGATTGCTGCCAGCTCCTCCTAACCCTTCTCAGTACTGAGGAGCAGTGATGAGTAATGACAGAAGCCTGAAAATGGATGGTAAGATGTGCCCCAGGAGGCTTATTATATTCTGAGAACTGGGTAAGGGTCACTTTCCCACAGGAGGATCTACATTGGGACCCAAACCTGGAGGGCAGGAGGACCAACCTAGAAAAATATCAAGGAGCACTCCTGGAAGGATTAAAAGCAGGAGTTAAGAAACCCATCAATATGTTCAAGACTACCAAAGTCCTCCAAAAGTCAGATGAAAGTCCCTCAGACTTTTATGGGAGACTTTGTGAGGCTTTCCGGTTATATATCCTCTTCAACTCTGAGACCCTCGAGTATTAGTGCATAGTGAATGCCACCTTCTTGGGCCAAACATAGGGTGACATCTGAAGAAAGCAACAAAAGTATGAAGGGTTTGCCAGAATGAATAGCACCCAACTACTGGAGATAGACAACAAGGTCTTCATAAACTGAGAAAAAACTGCAAAGAAGGAGGTTGACAGGAAGGCTGACCAAAGAGTGAGGCAAAAGGCAGCTCTCCTTGCTGCAGCCCTAGACCAGTCAACTGAATTTGAGTCACAGAAAACAAAAGCAAAGCCCAGGACCCGTGTCCCCTTACAACATGATCAGTGTTCGTATTGCAAGAAAATTGGACACTGGAAGAAGGACTTCCCTGATAGACCTTAGAGGGAAGAGAAGAAAAATCAAGGGACAGAGATGAACACTGCCCCATAAAAGATGGCACCCTCTGCTACTGGTTTTATTGAGCTAGCCAGCATTGACTCAGACTGAGACAGACAAGGTTCAATCAACTTAGGCCCAATGAGCCAATGGTCAAAATAAAGGTTTGGGGCCAATCAATGGACTTTATGGTGGACACTGTAATAGAGCATTCAGTTGTAGCCAAACCAGTTGGGCCCATGTCAAAAAGAAAAGCAAAAATCATGGGGACTACCAAAGCCCAAATCAAAAGCTATTTTTGTGAAACTTGCAATTGCATCATGGGGGGACACCAGGTAAAACATGATTTCCTGTATGTCCCAGAATGTTCAATACCCTTGATGAGAAGGGACTTGCTGTCCAAGCTGGAGGCCCAGATCACTTTCTCAGTTGATGGCCCTGCCCATCTTAAACTGCTGGGACTCATGTAACTGGGACCTCCAAAGGACACCTCCTTAATTTTGTCCTTCACAATTTCTCTAGAGGAAGAATGGAGACTCCATTCCCAGCTCGCCACGAACATCAACCCGGCCCTGGAAACATGAAGCCTCCACTTCCCCAGAGTTTGGGCTGAGAAGAACCCACCCAGGCTAGCCATCAATCATCCACTGGTAATAGTCGACCTGTTGCCCAAAGTCCACCGGTAAGGGTCTAACAATATTACTTATCTCAGGAAGTCAAGATTGGCATCCAAGTTCACCTTCAATGATGACTCAATTGCGGGAGTGTACACTTGACTTCTGCACTTGGGAAGTGTACCAGATCCTCTGCTAGGACCTCTCCAAATATGGTGGGGTAATTCTTAAACCCCTGGGGGAAACTAGGTCCAAGTTAATTGTTCCTTTCAGTCTTCCCATTCAAAGGCAAACATGGACTGAATTACAGGTGAAGAAACCAGGCACCATTACTGACCTGTCTAGGACCTGTGGGCCATCAACCAAGCCACAGCAACCATCCTTCTGGTGGTCCCTAACCCATACACCCTCCTAGGTCTCATACCTGCAGATGCCCAATGGTACACCTGTCTGGATCTGAAGGATGCTTTCTTCTGCATTTGCCTGGCACCTGTAAATCAGTCCATATATGCCTTTGAATGAAAGACTGAAAGGAGCAATTAACTTGGACCTGGTTTCCCCAGGGGTTTAAGAACTACCCCACCATATTTGGAGAGGCCCTAGCCAGGATCTGGCACACTTCTCAAGTGCAGAATTCAAGTGTACACTCCCACAATATGTGGATGATCTCCCCCCTCGCAAGTGCAACCTTGGAGGACTGCACTAAGGGAACAGAGCCATTGCTAGACTTGCTCCAAAAAGCTGAATACAGGGTATCCCTTAAAAAGGCCCAGATTTGCCAAAAAACAGTCAAGTACTTGGAGTTTCTAATCTCAAAAGAGCATTGGGCCTTGGGGCCTCAATGGAAAAAGGCAATTTGGGCCCTTCCAACCTCGAAGACCCTAAGGCAAATCTGAGAGTTTCTGGGACCACTAGATTCTGTCGCATCTGGATCCCTAATTATTCATTAATAGTCAAGCCCCTCTATGAAGCCACAAAGTGAGGAGAAAAGGAACCATTCCAATGGGGGCAACAATAGGAAGCTTTTCTTACCCTTAAGAAGCCTTTACTAGAAGCCCCTGCCTTGGAACTCCCTGATGTAACTTGAAAATTTAATATCTTCATTCATGAGAAAAAGGGAATGGTTCTGGGAGTTCTAACTCAGAACATAGGACCTATGGCTTATCTGTCCAAACAGACATAGTGGCAGCTGGATGGCCACCCTGCCTGCAGGCCCTGGCTATCACTGTTCTCTTGGCTGAAGAGACAGACAAACTAAGCATGGGACAAATCCTTAACATTAAAGTCACTCATGCAGTCACGGCCCAAATGAACCACCAAGGGCACCATTGGCTCACTAATCCACACATGAGCTACTACCATGCATAAGCTTTCTGTGTGGAAACCCCTGGGTGCACCTAGAGACTGCCAGAACTTTAAATTCAGCCACTTTCTTACCTGCTGAACCAGGACCCCCAGACCATGACTGTATTGAAACAACAGACAAGATCTACTCCAGCTGCCCAAATGTCACAGATCTGCCTTTGCCTTCTCCAGACTGTGTCCTCTACACTGATGGAAGCAGCTTCCTGTTAAATGGAAAGTGTTTGGTGGGATATGTGGTCATAATGGGAACAATAGAATCAAGGGCCCTTCCCATGGGATGATCAACTCAATGGGCAGAGCTAATGGCTTTAATCAGGGTCCTTGAATTAAGCAAGGGACAGAAGGTAAATATCTACACAGACTCAAGATATGCCTCTGCCACCCTCCATATACATATGGCCCTCTATAAAGAAAGAGGACTCCTTACCTCAGAAGGAAAAGCTATCAAAAATCAAGCTGAAATCCTACGCCTCCTAGAAGCAGTCTGGGATTCCACAGTCATTGCAGTCATTCACTGCCAAGGACACCAAAAGGAAGAGTTCCATAATCAAAGGAAACCAGAGGGCAGACATGGAAGCCAAACAGGCAGCCATGACAGCAAACCCTCAGGCCCCTCCTGACAAAATTTCAATAATTTCAGTCCTGCCCAAACACTCAAGCTATACCCAGGAAGAAGAAAGCTGGATAAAAAGGAAAAAAAGGTGGCTTCTCCCCGATGGTTGGCCCTTTGTCCCAAACCACCTGGCCTATCCCCTATTTCACCAACTTCATGAAGACACCATATGGGAAAAACAGCATTAGAAACCTTAGTAAGCCCTTCTTCGCAATCAAGCTGAGTCAGCGCCCAGGCCTGAGATCCACTGCAGCCTCCTTGGTGTCACCCTCCGCCTCCTGATCATGGACTCCCTGAAAGTTAGCGAGCTTCGAGATGAAAATGTGTCCACAGGACCCAAGCGTTCCTGAGGAAGTGGGTGGAGAGCACGGCAGGTAAAATACCACCTGCTATTCAGAAAGCTAAATTAGAAGAAAATATCAAGAAAAAACAGATAGTAAGAAGACAGAGGAAAATATAAAGATAGATGAACCATCAAGTGAGGAAAGTGATCTAGAATTTGATAATGAAGGTGTGATTGAACAAGATACTGATGTCCCTCAAGGAATGGGAGATGAAAATGCAGAGTTAACAGAGGAGATGATGAGTGAGGCAAATGAGAAAAAGTGGCTGCCATTGAAGCTCTTAATGATGGTGAACTAGAGAAAGCCACTGACTTATTCACACATGCCATCAAGTTGAATCCTCGTTTGGCCATTCTGTATGCCAAAAAAGCCAGTGTCTTCATCAAATTGCAGAAGCCAAATGCTGCCATCAGAGACTGTGACAGAGCCATTGAAATAAATTCTAATTCAATTCAGCCTTACAAGTGACGAGGGAAAGCACACAGACTTCTGGATCATTGGGAAGAAGCAGCCCATGATCTTGCCCTTGCCTGTAAATTGGATTGTGATGAAGCCACTAGTGCAATGTTGAAAGAAGTTCAGCCTAGGGCCCAGAAAATTGCAGAACATCAGAGAATATATGAATGAAAATGTGAAGAGTGAGAGATCAAAGAAAGGGTTTAGAAGGGTCCGGAAGAGCAAGAGAGGGCCCAGAGGGAGGAACAAGTCAGATGACAGTCAGGAACTCAGTATGCCTCTTTTCCAGGTGACTTTCCTGGGGGAATACCTGGTAGTTTTCCTGGAGGAATGTCTGGAATGGGAGGAGGCATGTCTGGAATGGCAGAAATGCCTGGACTCAGTGAAATTCTTAGTGATCCAGAGGTTCTTGCAGCCATGCAGAATCCAGAAGTTATGGTGGCCTTCCGGGATGTGGCCCAGAACCCAGCAAATATGTCAAAATACCAAAGTAACCCAAAGGTTATGAATCTCATTAGTAAACTGTCAGCCAAATTTGGAGATCAAGCATAATGCCCTTCTGATAAAAAGCCCTTGCTGAAGGAAAAGCAACCTAGATCACCTAAAGGATGTCGCAATAATACAAACCATTGCACCTCTGACCTTATCAATAGAGCTGGGGTGCTTTGAAGATGATCCCTCCTCCCTCAATTGCCAATACAGATAAAGCATTTTACAGTGGTTTGCCATTAAGGTATTCATTCAGATAATGTTTTCCTACTAGGAATTACAAACACTTTTTAAACCTTAAAAATATTTAAAACAAATTAAAATGGTGTGTGAATTCCTACTTTTTCTTTACTAATAATTTTGGATTTTTTCCATTGAATTATTGGGCAAGGAAGATAAGTATGGAACATTATTGTTCTAGTTTGAGTGAAATAAGTTTATTAGTAGGGCTAATATAACTAATTTAAATGGGTAAAGTTTGAGTTGGATATTTAGTTCCTGAAACATTTTGACTCTTCTTTTTAAATGCTTTATTTAAAAAAAATATTTATTTCAATAAAACAAATTGAGACCACCAGTATTCAGTAGGACCTGCGCAGGGACTAGAAGTACTTGGCAGGGTACAGCACCAATCTTACTATATTTCATATGCACCCTTGTGCAGGTTGCATTTAAATCTTATACACTGTGGTGAAGGGGTGTTTTTTTTGTAATGCTGCGGTAGGGTTGGATTACTTAGCTCTGTTCTTGTACAATATATCAAATGTCTCATATTATTTCCATGTAGAGGAAATAAGGGAGTACTTTCCTTTTTATATTTTTATGTGTAAAATTATCTATCCTGGTTAAAAAAAAAATGATGCCCAACTCGATGTTTGCTTTCTTCATGTTTGTTACACTTTTCTCCCTTATTCTTCTTGGGCTTAAAGATCTTCTTTTTTTCACAAGCATCATCACTGCTATCATTCATAGCATAACTGTATAAGCATGTTTAATGCTGACTTTAAGATGTAATACATATGGTAACCGTCAGGTAATGCCCATAATGGGGGTAGGTTCTTAACTTGACCATAAAAATGCTTTAATATTAGACTTCCATTCTGGTAAAATCTTGACATATCAAAAAACATTGGGGAGCAGAACCATTTTAGAAAGCCCTTGAACCCAACTCTGCTCCCTGGATTCGAACGCAGAAATAAACTTCTTTCTACCAAAAAAGAAATATTGGAAGGAGGAAATTCCCTTTGGTGTTTGGTCTTCTACTTAGGAAATACCTGTTGCAGTTAGAATTTATCTTGTATTCATCTTTGTATTTTGAAGAAAATAAGGTTTAAATTAAATTGATATTCATGGAGGGAAATCAGACTTCTTGATTAAGCATGAATTAATAAAAATAAATGAGTTATCCACAGTCATCCATTATATGGGGTTGTTAGAACTACGACAGATTTCATGTCTTCCTATTCAGCTTCTCCTTAAATAGTACAACCATAACCCCACCTCTGCTTTCTTTCCCTCCTCTCGAACTATAAAGAAAATGTTAAATTTTCTGTTGTGCATTCAAGTAACACTAAGTTAGGCATTACCTGACACTACTAGGTTTCTACGATGCTTCAAGGTAGTGTTAGTGTATGAAAGCAAATTCAAGGATGAGACCTTGTGTACTTTGCTTAATTGAAGAATCTGTGATAGGCTCTATGAAGTACCTTTCTAAAATAGCACATTTCTGAAATCAAATATCCAGATTCTAACCCATTACTAGCCACAGGCAGATAGAAATACATCTGTTATATAAATGAGAGAAAGTTGTATGCTGATGGAGCTTGCTTTTTAAATCCTTTAAAAACATTTACCACATAAACTTGCATTTGAGCTTGTGTGTTCTTTTTGTTTTTTTGTTTTGTTTTGTTTTTTGTTTTTGAGTTGAATTCTCACTCTGTCACCCAGACTGGAGTGCAGTGGTTGCTCCTGACCACCACAGCCTCAACCTGCTGGACTCTGACGATCCTTCTGCCTCAGCCTTTCAATTAGCTGGAACTATAGGCACGCACTACCACACGTGGCTAATTTTTTTATTTATTGTAGAGATGAGGTCTCGCCAAGTTGCCCAGGTGGGTCTTGAACCCGCGGGCTCAGGCAATCCACTTACCTCAGCCTCCCAATGCGCGGGATTACAGGCTGAGCCACCGAGCCCGGCTCTTTTTGTTAATATGTATTCTCCTTTTTCAAAATTTCCATTGTGTGCTGGGCTTAACTCAAGAACAATTTCTTCTGGCTTTCTTATTTGATTTACTTGACTCTGCATTGCTTAATTATATGTTAAAATATAATTTGAAAATTAGAAATTTGAAAATTGGAAAATTACCAAAAATTTGTAAAAGTAAAATTGCTGCTCTGAAAATAAGCCCTGTGCTTTTAGAGTTTAAGTTCCACAAATGCAAAATACATTCTTAATTTTCATAGGAACTCAATATTACTTCTAAACCAGAAATGTTCTTTTCTTATGCTAATGATGCTATGAGATGGAAAAAATATTTTCAGTTTTAAAAATTTAGTTATTGGATATTTCTAGCTATGTTAAAAATAAAATATGGTTTTAAACTAGAAAAAAAAAGAAAGAAACCTTAGTAAACCAGTATTACTATATGGACAGAATCCCCACACTTTGCAGAAATGTAACCCAGAGATGTCAGACATGTGCTCACAAAAATGCCAAGAAAGGACCTTCCCAGTCACCAGGAATACAAAAAACTGGACAAAGCCCATTTTAAGACCTAGAAATAGACTTTACCAAACAATCACCCAGCAAAAGATATAAATACCTATTTGTCATGGTATGTACATACTCAGGCTGGGTTGAAGCATACCCCACTAGAACTGAGAAAGGCCGAGAAGTAACAAGAATCCTACTGACTGACGTTTTACCTAGGTATGGAATGCCCTCCTCAATCACACCAGATAATGGGCTCACCTTCTTGGCTGAAATTACACAAGGACTAGCAAGGGTCCTACAAATCAAATGGAACTTGCACACAGCTTACAGGCCTCAGAATTCAGGGAAAGTTGTGCATGTGAACCAAACCCTGAAGCAAATTTTATGTAAACTTTGTCAGGAAACCCAACTGCCCTGGACCTCTGTACTGCCTATGGCTCTCTCCAATTAAGATGATCTCCCTGAGAAGAAATCAAGCTCTCCCCCTATAAAATCCCATTTGGCAGACCTCCTCCCCTTGTAACAGTCCCCAGAAATAGAAAAGAAATAGGAAATCTAGATATCCATTCCCAGCTAGAGCTCATAGCTACAACCATATCCCAGTTATACCGCTGGGTGCTGCAAAGATTTCCCCTGCCTGTAAGAAACCCAGTGCACACTTACAAGCCAGGAGATTTTGTCTGGGTAAAAGACTGTCACAAGGCACCCCTAAAACCCACATGGAAGGGTCCCTACGCCATACTCCTAGCAACTCCCACAACTTTAAAAGTTGCAGGTATAGACACCTGGATCCATCACGCCCAAGTGAAAGCTGCTGCATGACTGGAGGGCTCAGCCAACTGGACGACAACCAGAGACCCTAAGAACACCCTCAAAATCACTCTCTGAGCTCACCATCCTGCCTTCAGAGAACTTACAGAGAGCATCAACCCTGCTTTAGTCACTAAAGAAGCTGACTAATCCATGCACAGTGGAAGCCTGAGGAGCCAGCCATCAAAACCATAAATAAATTGTTTCAATGTTTGTTAATTCACTAAATGTTTTGCTATCAGCCTTTAACCCTTGCCCTTTTCATCCCTATCATCTTGGCGCTGGGTGTGGGTCCAATTGCTGTAACCCTCGCTGATGGGAAATATGGCGAGATGTCTTTATTGCTATTTCTGTATTTCTCATCCAAACTCACAAGCAAAGGTAACTAGATCATCCCCTTTCCATTATCAACATGTCACTGTACCAGATTTACCCTCTTTTGGGCCACACTAGACCAATGTGTCACCTCATGGCAAAAGAGAGGTAAAGTCATTTTCTGTACTCGTGAAATGTCATCTACCCTCGTAATCTACATTACTGCCCCAGAATGCTATATTTGTTATGCTTCTCTTCTCTTCTTAGATAAGAACACATTCCTTCCCCAAAGCCTATCCCAACACAGGCCAAAAACCCCACCTCCTGTTTCAACCAGTAAATATCAGTACAATCAAGGATTCAGTCGTGCTCTTGTAACATCATCTACCTCTGTACACCAAGTAGATGTTTTAAAAACTACAACCTCTGTACTAAAAATGGAAAGGCATACTGGACAAGCAAAATATATAAAAATTCTTACTGGAGTCTGCCAGACCAAACCTGCCCTGATGTTCCCCAAGCCTGTTGGGTCACTTCCGATATAGTTCACCAATATAAGTCAGATAAACCTCTTACCTTAGGCCCTCATCTAAATCAAATGTTAAATGCAACTCATCGCCTCCTTAATGATACTAACCCCAACCTGACCAAAGACAGCTGGCTCTGTTTGTCCACAGCTCCCCCCATTCTACTGCAACTCCAATAGCACAGAAAATTATAAATGTTACCCTGATGACCAACAGTTCAGAGCCTCATGAAATGGGTACTGTACTAACCCAGGTCAAATTATCCCAAAAGGCGTCCAAATGCCTGAAAAGCAAAATGTGAACAAAGCCAGTTGGCAACCTGACCACCAGCTAATGTCACCAGGCTATCAATATCCAGGAACTTGGCCCTCACCTGACAGCCAAACCCTGGTGGCAACCTCTTAAGAGTTGTTCATATGTGGAACAAGTGCCTACCAATGCCTACCTACAGGATAGGAACCTATACTCTGGCCTTCCTCACTCCACAAATAAACATTATTCCCAGTAATCAATCTCTTACAGTGCCTCTAGCAGCATACACCTGAATAAAAAGAGGCATCCAAATTATACCCCTGTTAATTGGACTAAGAATAAAAGCTGGAATAGGCACTGGAACAGGAGGCATTATGGCCTCAACCACATAATATCAACTGTCTAAGGACTTGATGGATGAAATAGAATGAGTAGTTGCATCATTAGTGGCCCTTCAAAATCAATTAGATTCTTTAGTTGAAGTAGTTTTACAAAATTGGCACGAAACCTGCTAACTACTAAAAATGGAGGACTGTGCTTCTTCCTAAGTGAAGAACACTTTTTTAATGTAAATAAGTCAGGGGTGATTAGAGACATGGCCCAACAATTAAGAGAACTACAGAAAAGAAGACAAGAACTGACTGATTCTTGACTGAATTGGAATAGTATTTGGAGTTGTGCATCCTGGCTTCTCCCATTAGCTGGATCCCTCCTTATGGTCCTATTGGCACTCCTGTTTGGCCCCTGCATTCTCAACCTAATAGTTCAATTTATTTCTTCCTGCCTAGAATCCATAAAATTCCAAATGCTTCACCACAGCTATTAACAACTTGCTCTGCAAGATGTGGAAAGCAAGTGATGCCCCTTACAAAATCTTTAAAGGGCATCAAAGGGGGGAATGAGATAGAAAAAAACAGGAATTAAACAAGAAAGCAGACCTCAAGGGTCTTATCTTAATTAGTAAGCAACTGCATGCCATCTCTGCTTCTGTAAATAAGCTTTAAGTAAGCAACTGCATGCCATCTCTGCTTCTGTAAAAACACTTTAAGCAAACACATGCCATTTTTCTTAACTACAATCTCTGCTTCAGTAAACACACTTTGTTATACCTCATATGGAAATGTCCATAAAAATGTCTGCTTCAATGTTTGTTGTAGAAGTAACCATTCCTGGTCCTAAAATTAAAATTGCAAACCCACCAATGGCAAACCCGTGTATACTGTAACCAAAGAGCTCTATAAAAGCCGCTTCAAACTGAGGGTTGGGACTCAAATTTTGGGAGGCTACTCCACCTGAGACTTCTGGAATAAACACCTTTGATCCTCCTCTCAGTCTCTGGTGCCTGTTCTGTGTGCATTCATTCCTGTTCCCGGTCAGTGACTGAAGTTGCTGTAACAGAATTAGAAAAGCATATTTAGAATCAGTAAAAATGTTAATTATTTTCCCCTTACTTAATTCAAGTGCTCTTGTATGGGCAATTGGCTCTGCTAGTTGAGCACTGGTGTTTGAGGGAAGAGGCACATTCTCAATAATACCATTGAGGGTGACTATGGCATATCCTGTTTTGTGGATCTCTTTTTCTATAAAAAGAACTTTCATCAGTAAAGAGAATCCAGTCTGGGTTTTTAAAGGGGGTTTTCTTTAATTCCTCCTTTACTGCATAGGTCTGTATTACTATCTGTTTACAATCAGGTGTAGGTTCCCCAGTTTCTTTAAGGAGATAGGTAGCTAGGTTTAGAGAAGAACAGGTTTTTAATTGAACTGTTAAGTCCTTCTAATAATAGGGACTGGTATCTAAGGAGGCAGCTGTCAGTCAGTCAGAGATTCTCTTTGGTAGATAGTAGTCTTCTCACACTATGTGGGGTATACACTATCAGATCTTTTTCTGTTGTTAATTTAGTAACTTTTGTTATTAATAAAGATACTGTTGCAACTGGCTAAAGGCAGACTGGCCATCTTTTTGTCATTAAATCAAGTTCTTTGTTCAGGTTGCCTACAGGTTGCTAAGCTGAACCCCAGGTCTAGGTTAGAACTCCCAGAGCCATTCCTTTTGTTTTAGATACATATAGGTTAAATGTCTTTTTTGTGAGACAGCTGAGGGCTGGTGTCCTAAGCAAAGCCTGTTTTCGTTGGTTAAAGACTTTTTTTGTTTTGGGTTCCCAGCTAGGAATGCGAGTTCCAACTGTTTGGGCTTCCCTTATTAGTTGATATAAAGGGCAGGCTATTTCCCTGTATTCAAGGATCCATAACCTGTAGAATCTGGTAACATCCAAGAATCCGATTAACTGTTTAAAAGATTTTGGAAGAGGAAAGGAGGCAATTGACTTGATTTGTTTCTCGTGTAGTATTCTAGCTCCCTCCAATAGGATTAGGCCTAAGTATTTTACCAAGGTTTAAAAGAGCTGAGCCTTGGATTTTGAGATTTTATATCCTCTCTCAGGTAAGAAATTGAGAAGGACTTTAGTACCTTTCAGAGGAATTTCCTCCATTGGGGTACACAAAAGGATATCATCTACATATTATAGAACTTTGACTTGAGAATTTAGAAAGGTCTCAAGATAATGTCTGTCCAAATAGGTGAGGGCTGTTCCGAAATCTTTGAGGCAATAATGTCCAGGTCAATTGAGCAGGCTGATTGGAAGGATCCTCAAATGCAAATAAGTATTGAGAGTTAGGGTGTAAGGGAATACAAAAGAAAGCATCTTTTAGGTCTAGGACAGTAAACCATTTAGTCTCCTTGGGTATTTGGGTTAATAAAGTATAGGGATTGGGAACCACTGGACCGAATTGAAACCATGACTTCATTGATGAGGTGAAGGTCCTGGACTAATCTCCATTGACCATTGGGTTTTTGTACTCCCAATATTGGATTATTGCAAGGATTATTGCAAGTTTTAAGGAGGTCCTGCATTTTCAGATTGTTAATGATGATTTCTAATCCTTTTTTAGCCTCAGATTTTAGGACATTCTGTTTTCACTTGGGAAATGAGGTGGAGTCTTTAAGGTGGATATGAACAGGTGTAGTTGTAATAGCCCAACCTATTTTTTAATGAGTTGCCCATACCTCTGGTTTGATATCAGTTTCCACAAGAGATAGAGGAGCTGTCCGGGTGCCGTAAGAACAATATCCCCCATGTGGGCTAGAATATCTCTACCTAGTAGAGGGCTCAAACTCTCTGGAGAAGGCTGTACCTGTACCCCCTGAAACCACCTCACCTAATCCTTCCTGTCCCCCAGGACCTTACCCAGGACCTTCCTATATTTCAAAACGACCACCTCCTAAAACTTTATATCCAAAGCAAGTCTCTGCCTTATGCATGCCCTTGCAGGAGCTGCCTAGTGAATCTGGCCGTATTAAAATGCAGGTTCCTTTCTCTCTACAGGCTCTGAGACAAATCAGGGAAGATCTTGGTAAATTTTCAAATGATCCAGACAGATATACAGATGCTTTACAGAACTTAAGTTTTTAAACTTTCCTTGAAAGACATTATGTTGTTCTTAAGTCAAACTTAAACAATTACTGAAAAACAAGCTGCTCTGCAAGCCCCCCCAAAATTTGGGGATGAACTGTGTATCTCCTATAGTGGCAAAGAAGGGGAAGAACCTTATCTTACTGGGAAATTAGCAGTCCCAATAGAGAACCCTAGATGGGATCCTGATGGTGACCTAGGGGAATGGACAAGGAAACACTTTCAGATGTGCATACTAGAAGGTTTAAGAAGAATCAGAACTAAACCTCTGAATTATTCTAAACTTTCCATAATAAAGACCAGATGAGAATCCCTCTGCCTTTCTAGAGAGATTAAGAGAAGCTTTAATTAAGTACACCTGCTCGCTCCTGAGTCAGTGGAGGGACAACTTATCTTAAAGGACAAATTTATCACTCAATCAGCTCCTGACATTAGAAGAAAGCTGCAAAAACAGACCATAGGACCAGATAGCATCTTGGAGAAGCTCCTAAAAGTGGTCACTTCAGTCTTTTACAATAAAGATCAGGAGGAGGCTCAAGAAAAGGAAAGAAATCACAGAAAGAAAGTAAAAATTTTAATAACCACTTTTCAAACTTACAAGCCCCAGAATCTCCAAAGGGCTCCTACAACCTGCTACTCCATCTTGAATATTACCCATAAGTAACACAGAAAAGCCCACTGGAGGGGATGTAAAACTGCAATGCAAATGCTATGTTAATGGTATTATAATATGCCAAAGTCAAGTTAGGACAGTAAGCTATTGTGCTTGCTTTTAAGCAGCAAAAAGTTGTTTCAGCAGTACATACTGGATTGAGAGGATGTTCTTAACCACATTAACCACATTTTCAGCCAACAGGTGTTAAGTCCCACAGGTGTTAAGTCTCCTTGAGACCCTTCCTCTCTGTTTACCTAACCTACTTCTGACTGTCTCCTCTCTCACTAAGAGTTAACATTGTAATTAATATTTGTGCTTATAAATGCTATATATAGGGAAAAACAATTATGTATGCAAGGCATATAAAAACATAAGGTGTTTTAGGTTAAAAAAAGAAAGAAAAGATTACAAGAAGTATAAAAATGTGGGTTTTGTTAAAGGGAAAATAGTTTTGCCTAGTTTAGAGTTTTGTCAAAGTTGTGTTAAACAGAAGAAATAAAAAGAAATAGATAAAACTGAATGAATATAGAAAGTTTGAGAAAGAAAAAAATGAAAAAATTATGGAAGATTAAGATGTATTAGATATGGTCAAATCTGATCTAAATCGAATGAATCTGTATATTTACATTAAAATTAGATTTAGCATTAATAATCACTGATGCAAAGGTAGAATATGGTTTTATCTTTTGAATAAAATGTTTGTGTAGTATTAATAAGAGATAGTAAAAAATGTATTTACCTTTTTAATTAACTGCAAAATAAGAGAGAGAGAGAGAGAAGTGAGAGACAGCTTTTGTTTGCCTCATGCTGTTTTTATGGGATCTTTTGATTGCTTGGAAAGCTATCATTTTACAGTGACCTGTAAACTTGTTTTAAGCTGATACTTGACAAACTTTACAAATTCAAATTTCAAATTTTTAATTTAGTCTTTTTGACCTCAAATTAACTTTTCCAATATTATGGTCCCTGGAATTCCAAGAGAGACATACTAATCTTATTTGGTACATTGAAATCATGCAGGAAGCATTGCCAAATAAGAAATGGTGTTTATGAGGCTTTCTAATAATTCTGGAGAAAAAAAAAAAACATAAAAATTAATAAGTAAAAAAAATGTTTAACTTGCATAAATGTGTTATTAATGTGTTCTAAAATTGTTTGAGATTTCTAAAATTCTGATATGTTTTAGTGTATGTTATCAGTAATAATTATCATTATAATGTTAAATTATCTTATGCCACAGAATAACCAAATTTTCTTGTCAACTGTATCTGTAACCACAGCTATTTTAAGTATTATGTGAGTTACAGAAAATTATTATTTTACTTTGATTCCTCTCAAAAAATGATTTACAATCAGCTCCAGTTTAAAATGCGCTTCTTCTTCAAGAAAATTTATGGAAAGGACCCTGACAAGTACTCTTACATACAGGTGTTTGATAACTTTGGAGATCATACCATTGTACCAGGTTAAAACTTCCAAGACAGTTATAAAGTTGATGTTTTCATGAGGATCACTAACCCAACATTAAGCAGAATAATAATTAATTACATAGGTTTGAACTAACAGAAGACTGGAATAATTTTGTTATGACATTTTGTTTAAAATTTTGCTTGCTGGTTTTTAAATTTTTTTATGTTTGGTTTTTCACAATCAATAAAACCATTTTTCTTTTGAGCTATTTATAGCTTCTAGCAATTGGGTAAAGTATACCTTTGTGAGCAAAATTGAAACATTTATCTTTCTCTCGATCTGATTTGTTTTAATTTGAAACCTTTTTGTGAGTATTTTTAATGCATAAAATATAGCTATTTGCATAAGTTCAATGAGAATATGTTTTCTTTTGTAACAGGGCAAAATTGAAGACACTGATTATTTGACCAAAGTTTTTAATAGAATAAGATATTTTCAGATGTGACCAGGCTGCTTTGAAGAATTGAGGTTGACTTTATAGAGCTGATAAAAAGCCCCTTGGAAAGACCGGCCTGGCACTTTGTTTACAGAGCTTTCTTACAAAGTTTATAATCTTGCAATAAATAAAGAATGTCACTTTCTGACAGGCTTAGGAACCTCAAGATATTTTGGGACCTCCAGAGGAAAAAATTTACCATATTTGTACAGGTATTAGAGGTACAGTCTGATTGTGAATCCTTAGTTTGTCTCCTACTCCTGAGGCTTTTAAAAGTATTTTCCGAAATGCTTTATAAAAAATATTTCAGCAAAGTCAACTTTAAAAGAAGCTATGTAAAAAATCACTATTCTTGGCGCAATTTATGTAAATAATTAGGACAAGTATAATAAGACTAGAACTTACTTTGCAAATAAATTGGTTCTACTATGACTGATCATTGGTAGAAATGAGAAATTGAAGAGGAAAAAAATTATGTTTCAGAATTAAAAAGAACAAAATAAACCATAGTATACCTGTTATTAAATTCTAGCCTTGTCTATTATTTTTTATTTTCTATTATTTTATTATTTACCCCAAAATTTGTTTCACAGGCTGGTCTCAAGTCATTCTCTAGCCTCAATCTCCCAGAGTGCTAAAATTAAGGTAAGAACCACCATTCCTGACTGTGAAACTTTTCAAAGTTTCAAAGTGGGGGCTGAATGAAATAAAAATATTTTGTCCCAAAATATATTTCTTTGAGGGATTCGAAGATGCATATTTAGAGAACCAGCAAATAGAAGTAATGCTACGAAGCTGTCTTTTGTGATACAGATTTTCATCTCTAGAGAATCTGCACTGAAGCAGCCAGGTTTTATCTGGACCTTACCTTGACTGGATCTAGGAAAGATTAACTAGATTAACTAAGAGTCTGACACCCATAAATGTCTGAAAGAAACATTTACCTTCTATTCTCTCTGAGGCCTGCTACCTTTGAGGTTTAATTTACTTAACAGGATCACCTTTGCTAGAGGGAGCTCCCCTTCTCCCCCACCCATTAATCTGCTTTGCTACCATAAGCTATTTTTCCACAATCTAAGACCGTATTCTTTTTGTAACCTCAAGATGGTACATAAGGTTCTGAACTCCATTGGATTGTTGGGAATTAATCATTCTATTGCTTGTATTCTGTATACATGTTAATAAATTTGTGTGCCTTTCCTCTAATTCATCTGCCATTTGTGAGTTAATTTGTCAGTGAACCTTCAGAAGGAGAAGGAGAAGTCTTTCCTTGACCCGTACACAATCCTTTACCATGTATTTGGACACTGTTTGCAGTTACCTGAATAAGGGGAAACATGCAATCTTTATATTGATAATCATTTATGTCTTATATATACTTATTAGAAGATCCTTTGGAAAATTGCACTTGATTCTCTTTGTCAAAGAGAAACAAACAAAAAACACCAAAAAGGGAAATTATCAGACTGGCGATGTCATGGCAGATATCAGTTCATTGTTAGGAGATGATTCATTAACATGGACTAAATCATCTCACATATCAGAATTTATTGCTCTTACTAGAAACTCTTTATATACAAAAACCTAGAAACAATGGCCAATCCATTAACAATGAGCATTCTAAGTGCTAAGACTGTAAAGATGAAATTCCATTTCTCATTTACATAAAGCAGACTTCTTTTTTATTTTTTTCTTGAACTACAGTACATGCCACCTCACCTGGCTACTTTTTAATTTTTTGTAGTGATAGTCTCTCTATGTTGCCCATACTGGTCTCAAACTCCTGGGTTTAAGTGATCCTCCTGCCTTGGCCTCCCAAAGTGCTGGCATTATAAGCATGAGCCACTGTGCACAACTTTTGCCCCTTTTTTAAAAATTTATTTTTATTTATTTTAAATGGTTGAATCAAACCATAAACTAGAAAATATACAAGGTAAGTCTGAAATCCCTTGATATGTCAGAGAGCAACAGAGCCTATCAAAGACTACAATGGTCAAATCAAAAAAATCAAATATCAACTTGAAGAGGCTTCCTGCGAGACAATCCAAAATTTGAGCCTCAGTAAAGATAAGAATTGAGATATATTTAAATTATCAAATATGTTTAAATGTATGATTTTATAATGGCATTGAAATAATTGTTCATTTTTTAAAAATAACAGAATATCAATTGGTTATCTAAAAGCTGTGTAAATAAAATGAAAGAATCATGCATTTATCCTGCCTTTCGTGCATAAACCTTGCCACTAAGGAACCAAACATGAGATTAAAAGTGTTTCCTTACAATACAATTCTAGATTGGCCAAGCATGATGGCTAACACCTGTAGTCTCAGTACTATGGGAGGCCAAGGTGGGAAGATTGTTTAAAAGCCCAGGAGTTTAAGACCAGCATAGGCAATATAGTGATACCTTGTCTCGTGAAAAAATTTAAAACAGTAAAAATTAGCCAGACATGGTGATGTGTACCTGTAGTCTAAGCTACTCAGGGGACGGAAGCAGAAGGATTGCCTGGGTACAGGACGTTGAGGCTGCAGTGAGCCTGGATAACAGAGTGTGACCCTGACTCAAATATATATATATATATATTAGATTATAAAAACAAGCAAAAATTCTAAAATTAGAAAATTGCCATTTTGCAACTCCCAGTGGATCAACATTGAGTGTTAACAGCTGCTAACATCAAAAAAAGTGTGAAAAGCAGTCATGCACCTCTTGGCAATAGAAGGAAACATTACCAATATAGCCACATGTATTGCACTTGACTCTAATCATACTTTTTAATACAGCTACATATTTGCATATCATATAAAGTAACTAGCTGAACTGTACCATGATTACACAAACAGAAAATAATAGGCTGCAGAAACATTTACACTTCAAACTTTGGTTCTGAAACAGGTAAATTGTGACAAAGAAAAGAATAGAGACAGATAATCTATTAATAAAAAATGCTATCAAGGCCATATAATTTCTTAAATGGGGAATATTAAAGCTGTGGGGTTTAGGGTTGCAAATATTGGGTAATGAAACCAGAAAACATATAGAAAAGTGATTACTAAAAATGGTTAATGGTGGGGGGAGAGGAAAGGGCTGTGATTGAGATGGGACCAATGGAAAGTTTTCTGGAGTGACTGGCAAAATTTTTCTGGGTAGTGGGTATAAGATTATTCATTTTGTAGTAATTATCTAAAACAGTATTGTTCTTGGAGGAAAAAAAAGGCTAGGAAGGAGCATGAGGGGGAATTCTGGGATGTTGGTATGTATTCTGCTTCTTAATCTAAGTGCCAATTATGGGAGTGGGTTCCATTTTTAAAAATTCATTGATCTGTTTAGTTATGTGCACTTTTCTGTATGCAAATTATATTCTATATAAAGTTTAAAAAATCTTATTGACATTCCAATAAACACTTGAGAGAGTTATGCTTCTTTCATTGGACACTTCTTGTACTAGAAATATTCTCACATTATTAACCTCAATATCTGTCATTAAAAAATTGGGTCCCAATCATGGAACAGAAAAACACTTCTGCAAAGTTATTACAGTACTGTTCATGGGGGCCAGAAACACAACAGGGTTAGGATTATATATCAGCACTATTTTTTCAATAGTAGTTTGCTTTCTTCAGAAATGATTCAACTTGCTTTTGAGAAATTATTTAGTTTTACCCAGAAAGTTAACTGAGGCATTTCTGCCATGTTAAACAATTGCTATACCCCCAATACATGTTGTACTTCATAAGGGTGCTATTGTTTTTAATGTGGAGACCAAGTTTTTTTAATTTTTAATTTTTATTTTTTTACCAAATATAAACTTTATTTTTGTATATGGGATAATTCTTAATGTCTTTATCTATTCAAGAGCAATACACACCCTGTGTGCCATTTCTCATTAAAGTGTAAGCCCATTAACATAAAAAGACAGCATCTGCAAAAAATTACCCAGAAAATCACTGGTTTCAATTTTTATACCTACCATCCAAATGATGATTTCTATAGTGATCAGACATTTATTGATAACCTTAGCTTAAGTTATAAACAATATTTCAACAGCTCTCAAGATTCAACACACAAGTCATATTTCTTTGGTTCAAGCGATAATGGGTAAATGAATAGCTACAGATTCTCCATTAGCCAAGGTAGTGTTCAGTGTTACAATTAGATAAATACTATTGTCATGTATAACAACCAATCCTTAAATTGAAAGAACTGGTCACCTGGGTACCTGTTTTCTTGGCCTGAATTTGTGTTCTACATAATTTAACCTTATTTTTGCTATTCGTATTTATGTGTGTTGTCCTTGCCTAGTATGTATTCCCCAGAGTCTTATATGCTTCCTTGCCACTAACGTCATATCAGGTGAATCAGCAACTCATCATTTGATAAAAGGTGTTTAAAACCAAATCCCGGTACAACTTCAGTCTGTTGTTTCTGAGACAATAATGCCATGTAATGATCCCTTGAGTGCTGTAGAACTGGAATAAGAATGTTTTTGTTGCTGACTCTATGATTTAGCCAGTATGACCAAAGGGGCAAGGGATTGGAACAATAGCCCTTTCAATAAGCAATCTTTTCAAAGAATGTCTTATGACTCTTATATTTTTGCTTAATTGTCTTGCATTTACTTTTATCTTAATAACTCAGTTAATCCAAAGCCTCACCAGTCCTTTCGTATCCTAACCTAAAAACTTCCCAGCCCAAACTATGAGGAAAAAAAATGCACCAATGTTCTCTAAGGATCTGATATTTTAGAATTGCCCATGCAGTGTTCTTTCTTCTGCAATGTCAATAAAACTCAACTTCCTTATTTGTTTCTTTATTTGAGAAGACTTTACCCTGTTTGTCTTCTTCATATCTTTTGTAACAACTTAAATATTATTTTAATTTGTTGTTCTATTACTTAATATCTGTCTCTCCACACTAGAATATAATTACACAAGAGTAAGAGCTTTAAATATCCTATTTACCACTGTGCTTCCAGTAGTAATATAGTTTTTGACATATTTTAAGTATAAGTGCTTACATGAGAGTATTATGGACCCCCAATACAGAATATACTCTATGAAACTAGAAATCATGTTGTTAAACTGGTAGAAAGCAAGTGTGTTATAAATATTGAACTAATTAACTCAGACTTAAAATTAAACAAACTGATGTTCTTTTCCCACAAATAGTTTATTTGCACAGGAATTTATGTTGAATTTTTATTTGCTTATTATTTTGTTTGTTTCTACTTTACTTGAAGAGCATAAGCAGAAATTTTTATATAAATTATAAAACTTATTAAAATAAGTCTTCTCTAACTGATTGAGTAACAATGTAGATTTCTAAGCACTACAATATAGGTAAACATCAGAAATACAAAACAAACAGAACAGAAGTGATTTATGACAGAGCAAGTGAAGTATACATACTGAATAAGTAATCTGAATGAAGAATAAAAAGGAACAATGTCAATATAGATTCTCAAATTTTGTGATGTCATCTAAACTACCCCTGGAACTAGAGAGTAGGAAAATCTGACAGACAAAATAGACAATGTGATCACCAGGTGGAGAATCGGTAAGTTCACTGGCTGCTGGATAGAAGAAGAAATGGTATTTATATAATTCGTTAAAAGGCTATTTCAAAATATTATATACTCTGTGTCTTAAATAAGTCAAATTGGCACAAGTTAGAAACATCTCTGATAAAAATTGAAAAAGCAAGTTGTACAATGACACAGCAGTAGAATTCCAATGTAAAAACTATTTAGTAAATGTAGTTAACAACAGCACATAATAAGTCAAAATATTGATATGCCAACTCGCAAAATTAAAATAGTGACTCTCAGACAAGACTTAATGTAGGTAACCAGCTTAAAGTTACTAACATATCTAAAGATAGAATTTGTAGAACTAGATGTGCTTTCCAATTATGTCATGGCAGTGATGGGTGGTGGTGTAATATGGGGAAAGAAATGAGAGAATCAGAAAAAAAAAAAGCACACTAAAGCAAAACTTTGCATTACTCAGACAAGCATTATTCAGAAGGCAAGGAATCCTTAAATAATAAATTATGTTATTGGAATGCTCCCAAGTTCAAAGTTCTTAAGCCCCTAGGAATTCTCTGTAGTATATATCTAAATTAATGTGTGTCGATTCTACATGACAGCAGTAAGTTCTCTCTTCCACGTCATTCTCTTTCCCTAGTATTTCTGACTAACTCTTGGAAATTCTTAAATGTTTTACAAATTTGTTCTAGTTGTCACATATCACCTTTCCTCTAGACAATTGGTCTGGATTTTACTGTTCCATGTTGCTTTGTCTTTTCTAGTGCCACTTTACTCCAGTGTAAACTAACACCCCTCCTTTAATGTCCTAACTATTTTCTAACTCTCAGTTGTAGAAGTTAACAAATCTCTTCTATGAATTTATATAGCACTCTGATTAAGTATGTGGACTGTGAAACTAGATGTCTCAGTTTTTAATCCCAGTTTGGTCACTTTACTTTTTAAAAAGTACTTAAACTTAAAACAATGTTTAAAAGTTACTTAAACTTTCTGTGTCTTGGATTTCTTCTTATGTAAAATACTGACACCTGTCTTAGAGACCTTTCTTAATACTGACACCTGTCTTAGAGACCTTTCTTAATAATTAAATTTATTAAGCCCAAGTGAACATTAACATGGTGCTAGCTAAGTGTCATCTACTTTGGGAACAAAATAATGAGAATTGCAATTAAAAGAAAAATAAAAATTCAGTAGCATATTTTATCTGATGTTTATTGGCTACTACTTACCACAGGAGCTTCTTAATTGACTATTTCAGTCTGCACTCTCTTATTTGATTCCATGTGCAAAGTGTAGTTCACTTACTAGAACTGCTTTGCCTCTGTTCTTTCTCCACAGTCCTAACCACAACCACTTTTCCTACCTTAACTACAGGAGAAAAGAAAATTTTCTTTATTCAGCAAACACCTAAAACTTGATCACTTTGTAAAGCTGCAGTTGAGGCTACACTAGAGAATACTTTTGGATTACTATATGCAGTAGTTAAGCTTTTTAAAGTTCTTCATTCTAGTGGAGAATTTTGGCTTTGTATTAATGTAAGTGGAAGGCCAATAAAGTGTTTATCCCAGAGCAGAAAAGGACGTTTTTCCTAGTCCCCCACCACAAACACCATCAAGATAAGTAAGCTAAATTCAAGTAGGGTTCTTCTATAGAATAGCTGGAGATGCCTTTGAAATAGCAACTGGTTACACAGCACTTTTACATATACAATTTAAGAAAGGCTTAACCTCATACCACGTGGGTTAAAATTCTGGCATCAATTCAAGAAAGTTATATAATAATTCTGTTTTATCATCTGTAAAATGGGATTACTAGTGCCCTCTACTTCATAGTATTGTTTCCAGGGTTAAATAGATAAATAAATAAGAAAAATGAAGCCCTTATTTCATCACCTGGAACATAGCCAATGCTCAATAAATATCAAATATTTTAAAATTATGATAATGTATTTCAGGAAAAAAAGAACAGACTTTTTAAGTTTTCCATGCTTCTTGTTCTAACTTTTCTCTGGAGTCTTAAGGAGTTCCTGATGTCATTCCTGTCTTCAAATTTGCCAAGAATAGCTGATGAGGTTCAAAGTGATTTTTAAAAGTTACTGTTTTTTATACCTTGTTTTTAATGTAAAGAAAGAAAATGCTAATAAATGTTATATAAATCACCTCATTTTCTTATTTCAAATTACTGAATACATTTTCTATGACATTTTCCTCATTTAAAAAAATGATATTATTCTACAAGTTTCCTTCAGTATTGTAACATTTTATGGCTGTTTTTGTATGACTATTATGAGTTCTTTAAGAACTAGAAATACCCAGTTGAGCAAGGTATTAAAAGAGGCTATTTATGCTTTAGAATATTACCTTACAGCATTTTAGTGGTTTACAGAGCAAGATTAGACATAGTCTCTTTGCTAAACTGAAGAAAATAACTATTTTCTACTTTAAAAACCTCTTGTTCTTTTTTCTGTGATTTGGTATTTCAGATAAATATATTTTATGACAGTATTCATTAAATAAATCTTGGCATCCAAGAATTTCAACATGCTTTTGTTGTTGTTGCTAAACCTATCCTTCACCAAAGATGGGTGAGATATTGATTGTCGGATTGTAGTGTTTTCCATGATTTCACACAAGTTTTGTTGTCAACCTAAAATAATCAAAAGGCTCATGATCTAGTTAAAAGAGTTTATCCAATTTAAAAGTGTGAGGAGGCCATATGATGAGTAGAGTTACACTCATAGAGTGTAATAGAGAATAGTGTTCTTTGCTCTCTCATAGTGGAAAAAGTGATGGTAGTTTATATAGGTAAGTGTGAAACAGAATTACATTTTCCACACAAAGGCTAACATACAGATATAAGATTTGATTGGCTACAATTGAGTACACCCTAAGGAAGTTGTTTAGCATTCTATTTTAAAGAGGTAGTAGTCACAAAGGTCTCTATCTCCAATGTCATTTAGTCTAAGTTTGAATAAAGAATACAGCCTGGTTAATGTATAACACCTAAACACAAAAGTCAGAAAGCAATGGTTGTGCATCAGAAAAGAAATGCAGTCACTTTACATAGGTCATCTTTTAGGTTTAACTTTTCCCTCAGCATAATAAATTTGGAAGGTTCAGAAATTTTCTTTTCTTTTTTTATTTTCTCTTTAAGGTCTTTTAAGATGGCATTGCAGAAGAATAATTTACTCAGGCTGCATATTTGGTCATATTTTAGGTTGCTAGAAAGGCTCATTTCTAGGAAGTTATGTCCCACAGAGGAGGAGGGTAGATACTGGAAAGGACAAAGGCAAATTATAAAGCAACAAAGGGATGGTAGTCCTAGAATCTGATTCAGGCTATATGGCTACCTCTTCAATCAAAGAAATTCTCTGAACAATCATTATTCTAATTCTCTCAGCTGCATGTTGACTCAATTTTAGATAAATACCACAACAGTACTGTAGATAAATATAAGACAAGCACAAATTATGATTATGATTCCTAGAATAAGCTTTTGTCACCGTGTTCCCCAATATGCAAACCAACTAGTTAGCCAGTCACTTGGAGGGAGAGAGGGGTTTGCACCAGAAAGGGTGATTATTTGTATTTTCGTATAAATCAATAACTTGGCAATTTGTTAATTCTTTTTAGATATAAACACAGATTCAGTTTTTATGATAACATGAGTTTTTCCTTGGGCCACAGTGATTATGTCTAAGGACATATGGTGTTGTGATACAGCTTTCTCACAAGAGTAATTTCATTATTTAATAATAAGATGCCCATGCAGGTATCATTTAGGGCTCTTTGTGTATAACTGGCTTGATCCTATGCATATTAAATAACATCTTCAATCCCAGCTATGATATGAAGATAGAAGATAATTGATCATACCAGTGGAATACAGAGTATAACAAATCAAATTGTAAGTGAGAAAAATTTACTGGTTTTGACAAGGTGTGAACTACTAAACCTTGTGCCCAAGCATAACCCACAGACCATCACCTAAACAACCTAGGGGTAACCATGACCATCAATTAGTGCCATATAGTCATTTGGGGTTAGCCAATAAATGCCCGGTTGTTGTGTCTAATTATTGGCATGCCAATCAGTACTTTATAATACAATCGTGTGAGTGGACTGTTGTTTGAGCATTCATTTTATATCTCTAGTGCAGTTGGATTATTTATCTTTGTTGTGATTTTTCTGTTTCCATTGTACAGGGTCATGTTGACTACACTCACCAAAGGACAAGGTGAGCCAAATAAACTAATCTCAAATTTGTTTTGTACCATCCTGAAATTGAATTATCAGTTGGGACATTGCTATTGTCTTCTCTTTTAGTGGTAGTGTAAGAACAAAAGCTAGTGAGTTTATTATTTTTCTACACAGAAAATCTCCCCACATTCCTTATTTTGTAAAGTATCATTAATAAGCCAGTGGTGTACATTATCTTTAGACAAAATATAGTTTTGTAAAACATGAATAAACATTTGATATTAAGTCCAGTCTTGCTTTTGGAATGCGGATACTCAAGTGGGTGAGTCAGAACCACTGGAAAAGGGCATGAGGCTGCATATCTACTAAGTATCTTTTTGAAATATCAGTATAGTCTTGGGTCTATTGTAAAAACCAGTTTGCTTCATGGGCAACAGTTGGTAATGGAAGTACTAAGGCATGAGGACTCAAAATAAAAAGGAAGAAGTTTAGTGGGAGCTCATACAAAATCTTCCCCAACTATTAGCAATTGTTAGTATTAAGCATTTGTTTAAATACAGGCCTGATCTGCATTTTAGCTGTCTACATTTGATGCTTTATTTTTCTTGGCCTGGTATCAACTTATTTGGAGTCTAAGGTCACCTTCCATGGAAACAATCCAATCAGAAGTCTCAGCCTTCTTTATATTAGAAATGTGAGTCCGTGAGTTTATTCTTTCAAAACTAGCAGTGCAGTGGTTAGTAAGGAGTACTTGATAAGGTCCATACCACTTTGGTGGAAGAGAGTTCTTAAGAAATGTTATTTCCAATAGACAAAATCTCCTGGTTTAATTCTGTGGTCCTTGAAATTTGTATCTTCTGGGAGCTTACAGTGAAATGATTTTTTTAAATCAATTTATAATTTTACTAAATTTTATAAGTCCATTACAATAATCAAACAAGTTTCCCTTTGTTATTAAATACGGGGGGCCAGCCCCTGCAAAGAGAATTAGGAGGTCCCTTGGAAGATGTGGCAGCGTCAATGAAATTTCTAAGGTTAGCTTTATTCTATAGAACCTCAAAGTATCATGTTTTGATCATGCTTGAACTAACATAATTTCCTGACATAGAGTAACCTATTCTATAATACTTTCTATGAATAAAATAAATTCAGCTTTTATTATAAGTAGAAAAAACTTACACTAATTGTAACTAAAGAACTGGTTTAAAAGAATGCAGCCCAGCCCAAAGTGGATGCTGGGCCCTTAGGAATGTGGTCCAGCCCAAAGTTCATGCTGGGCCATTTCTGGTAACCCTAGATAATCATCTATACCATCTAAAGCTGGAAATAGCTCTCTAAATGTATATACTAATTCTACAAATATACTTTTAAATCTTATAAAGAAGGTTGTATCATGTATAAGGCTCTCAAATGTGATCTGAGTTTGAACTGTGTTAAGTTTAAAGCCGAAACCGCAGTCTGTGAGAAACGGGAACAATGGATCCCTAGAGTCAGCCATGCCTGTCATATTCTCAGAACTTCATGCTTAGATCATCAAAGTCCCTGCTAGTGGGTAATGCCAAACAACAAAGAAAGGAGGAGGGAATGGGCCTTCAGCTTCTGAACACAACCTGGTGGTCTCAGGGTCCGCAGCCTGCCTGGATCCCTAACGCTCAGGCAGGCCTCCATGGCTGGATCCCAACAATTAAAGATGCACATTTTCCTGGAGACAATTTTATAGGTCTGCCTGTTCTAATTTTGCATGGAGATACCTGGTATTAACCAACAGAAGTCAACATTAGATTAAGCAAAATCAGTGGAAGAGCTTCTAATCAAGGAATTTTAAAAGCCTCCATTAATTTTGTCAACTGAGTTTTTATTATTTTATTGGTGCATTCCACTAACCTTGATGACTGCATGTGGTAAGCACATAAACATGTTGGAGAATGGGCCAAATTTTACATACTTATTTAATTATTTGTTGAGTGAAGTAAGCACCTCTATAGCTATGAAGCTCCAGAGGAACTTTCTAGTTTGGAATACTTTTTTCTAAGAGAAGTTTACTCACCATCAAAACCATTGCTCTTTTGCATGGAAATGCCTCTATTAGTTAGATAATATGAAAATCATATTGTATGTATGTAAGGGTATATTTATAAGGGATAAGCTTTAGTTGTCATACCGTGAAAGAGGCTCAGGTAAAGGAAAATGTCATTTAGAGCCATGTAACAATTTTTCAGGATTATGTTTTGGACAAATGTAACAATAATTTTGTACTTTACAAGCTATAGTTGGACCTTGTTTAGAAAAATATTGTTTTGTTCAATTAACTATTTTTTCAGGGCACCAGTGATTTAGGTCATGTACGTAGATTAAAAATGATATAATACTCTAAGAAAGGTATTGACAGTAGTGGGAAACTGCCAGGGGAGGGGGGCGCACCTCATGAACAAGAGTAACTGCATAATGAACATTTGTATACCTAATCCTGAATTGTACCCCACATCTTTAAAATAAAAAAAATAGTAAAATGTTAAGACGTTAAAAAATAACAACAATAATTTAGCAGAAAGTATAGACAAATCATTTAGACCATACCATATCTCATATTTAGAGAAATATGTTCCTACCCCCTTTGTAAAAATATATACTTTCCTCTTTTAATTTAGGAGCTCTGGATTTAGCTAATTTTAAGTCAAATCTGGGTGTTTAAGTTATTATAAACTGTTTTTTTCTTGTTTAAGTGTATTTATAGCAGATCTTTTTGCTACTTTATCAGTTAGCTGATTTCATTTCTTCTCTACAATATCTGATTTGGAATGGTCTCAACTTCTAATTATGATCAGTGACTTTGATAATACAACTTTTAATAATTTTGAAATGAAGTATCATTTTTTAATGGATTAACCAGAAGAGGTTAAAAATCCTCTATGTTTCCACAGCATTCGAAAATCATGAGCCACGCCAAAAGCATATCTATTGTCTGTATACATATTGGCAATTATTCCTTTTGCCAGCTGACAAGCCTGATCAATGCAATTAATTCTGCTTTTTGAGACAAGGTGGCTTCTGAAAGGTAAGCACTTTCTATTTCTTCAGTTGAAGATACTATTGAGTAGCTAGCATATTAAGTCCCAGATTCATTTTTTAAGCAAGATTTATCTGTAAACCAAACAACATAAGCATTAGTAAAGGGATTCTATTGTAGGCCAATTCTAGAAGAGAAAAGTTGACCATTAGGGTTATACAGTCTGAAATATTAAGGTACAACAGTTGCAGGATTTAGGATATTACATCTAGAGATATTAATAAGAGAAGTGGAAAGAAGTAAAACTTCATATGAATCTAGTCTACTAACTGAACAATGTTGAGTATAATGTGAGATTAGCAATTCTTCCACAGAATGAGGGGTAAAAGCAGTAAAGGGGATCTTCATTACAATTTTTTTAAATTGCCCTAACCAACAAAACATTGATTACTCTGACTCTCATACCAAATGTCAATTCTCTTGCTACAGGGCGTAACTGCTGGCGGTAATACCCTGCAGATTTATTCTTTTTTTTTTCTATTTAGTTAGTTAGTTATTATAAAGATGTGGGGTACAATTCGGGGTTAGGTATACAAAAATTGATTATGCAGGTACCCTTTTTGATGAGGTATGCTCCTCCCTACCCTAGCGGTTTCCCTCAACTGTCAATCCCATCCACCCTCCCCTGACAGTTTCCCACTACTACCAATTCCTTTCTTATAGTATTATAATGTTCAAGTTCTGCTTATGAGTGAGAACATATGGTACTCTGTTCTTTGTTTCTGTGATAGATCACTGATTTATTCTTGTCTTCATGTTTTTGTCTTAGGATCCCTAGAGTGTTAGTGTTGCTTTCATGTACAAATAATAAAAATGAAAGCTGATAATTTGGATGCCCCTAAATTTGATGCATTAGCAAGATAATTTGTGATAATTTTTAGTGTTAGTTGAATTGCTTCTGTCCAATCTAAAGGGTCTAGCATATCTTCTTTTAGAAAAACACATAAGGGTTGAACTTTTAAAGAAAAGTTAAGAATCTAATGTGTATAATATCATTCTAGCCTCAAAAATATTCTCCACTATTTTTGATTCTTAGTGACAAAAAAAGTTAAAATATATTCTCGTCTGTCTTTTCTTGTATATTGGTAGTTTATTTATTTTCCGACAAGATTGAAATTGTTAATTTTTGTTTTGACTTGTCTAACTGTCACCAAAAAGTTCCGTATTTCATGGGCGTTACTTAGCTTTTTTGAAGAAAATTAAATTATCTACATATTGTATTAAAGTGCATTTTATCCAGAAGTAAATATCTGAGAGATTTGCTTTTAATATTTGCAAAATTAATCAGGATCATAGTGTATCTCTAAAACATAACTGTTTATATGTGTATTGTGCATCTTCCTAAGTGAAGGCCCCCAAAATTGACTATTTTTATTCACAAGAATACCAAAAAATGTACTCATAAATCTATTACAGTAAAGAACTCACCATCAAATGAGATGAGGCAACAACAGATAGGGTTTGGGCTCTACTAGATGTAAAAGAATGACTATGTTGCTAATTGCTCTCAGATTTTGTACACAACTCCATTCTTTATCATTTGGTTTCCTTACAGGAAGGATTTGAGTATTGCATGGGTTTGTACCAGGAATAATCAGCCCTCTTTTTAAATAATATGAAATTAAGGGCTTTATTCTTTTTAGGGTTTCAGTTCTCAAATGGTATTGGTTACAATTTGGGAGGGATTTTAATGGATCTATTCAAACTTTGATTGAGGAAGCCAAGAAGATTCTTTCAATATCAATGGAAGATTTTGACCACAATTGATTTGGTCTCTGCTTTTAGCAAGTTTTATAACTTTTCATTATTCAATATTTCAGTGATTTCTATGGAAATATGGATTGCAATTTGATTAGATTTGAGAAATCAATCTGTTATGTTTACTAATGCAGTCTTGTCTAATTTCATTTATTTATTTATTTATTTTAAAGATGTGGGGTACAATTCAGGGGTAAGTATACATGTGTTCATTATGAAGGTACACTTGTTGTTGAGGTATAACCCCCATCCCAGCCGAGTTCCACACTATTGTCAATCCCATCCCCCATGCCCCCGTCAATTTCCCACTACTGGTAATTCTTATCTTATAGTACTACAATAATTGTTCAAGGCCAGTTTTTGAGTTAGAACTTGTGATACTCAGTTATTTGTTTCTGAGATAGATCAATCAATGTTATAGACTCTAAGCCTGACCAAGTTGCTTTAAAGTTCATAATTTTAACCTTATTTATGGCTGCATAATATGCCATCATGTATATATACCACATTTTTATCCAGTCCTTTTTTGATGGGCAGCACGGTTGGTTCCATGTTTTTGCTATTGTGAATAATGCTGCAATAAACATGTGTGTTCAGGTATCTTTTACATAGACTGATTTGAGTTCTTCCGGGTATATTCCAATAGGGGGTTTGTGGAGTCATATGGAAGGTTGATTTTTAGACCTTTTAGGAATCACCAAACTGTTTTCCAGCAGTTGTACTAGTATATACTTGTACCAACAGGGTAGAAGTGCTCTCTTTTCCTCCCATCCTCTCCAGTATCTGTTGTTTTTTGAATAATTGATGATGGCCATCCTGACTAGAGTTAGGTGGTATCTCAGTGTGGTTATAATTTGCATTTCTTTGATGACTAGTGAGGCTGGGCATTTTTCATGTGTCTGTTGTCTGCTCATATGTCTTCTTTTGAGAAGTACCTATTCATATATTTTGCCCACTTTGTAATGGGGCTGTTCATTTTTTTCTTTTTGGCATGTTTTTAGTTCCTTGTAGATCCTAAATGTTAAGCCTTTATAAGATATACAGTAGGTAATTTTTTTTTTCTGGTCCTTGTGCTGTCTCCCTGCTCTCTTGATGGTTTCCTTAGCTTTGCAGAAGGTGGTCAGTTTGATGAAGTCCCACTTATCTTTCTTATTGCTTATGGCATGGACACCTAGGATTTTGATTTTGCACATTTATTTTATACTCTGAGTCTTTGCCAAAGTCCTTTAGCAGTGCAAGGAGGTTTTAGACAGATTCTCTTGGGTTTTGGAGGTATAGAATCATGTCTGCAAAATGAGATACTTAACTTCCTCTTTACCTATTTGGATACCACTGATTTTCTTCTCTGGTCTGATTGCTCTATCTAGGACTTCCAGTACTATGTTGAACAGGAGGGGTGAGAGTGGCCATCCTTGTCTTTTTCTGGTTTTCAGGGGTAATGGTTCCAATTTCTGTCTGTTTAGCAGTATGTTGACTGTGGGTTTCTCATAGATGGCTCTCACTGTTTTGAGGTATGTTTCATCTATGTCTACATGTGTGAGAGTTTATATCAAGAAGGGGTGCTGGATTTTATCAAAGACATTTTAATGATATAATAATGTGGTTTTTGTCTTTTTATTTGTTGATGTATTTAATTATGTTTATGGTCATGCAGATGTTGAACCAGCCCTGCATTCTGAAAATGAACCCTTCTTGGTCATGGTGGATGATTTTTGAAATGTGTTGTTGGATCTGGTTTGCTAGAATCTTGTTGAGAATTTTCATCAAGATATTGGCTGCAGTTCTCTTCCTTTGCTGAATGTTTACCCAGTTTGGGTATCAATGTGATGTTAGCTTCATAAAAGGATTTTGGGAAAGTTCTATCTTTCTCGATTGTCTGGAATACTTTCAATAGGACTGGTATCAGCCAGCTCCTCCTTGTATGTTTTGAATAATTCTCCTGGAAAGCCATCTGGCCAAGGGTTTTTCTTATGTAGGTAGTTTTCATATGACATAGTTGATCTTCTGTTTTATTATTGGTCTATTTAGGGTCTCGATTTCTTCTTGTTTCAACCTGGGAAGGTTGTACAATGTAAGAAAATCCTACATTTCATTTAGGTTTTTGAGTTTGTTTCCATACAGGTGTACTTAGTAATTTCTGATAATCTTTTGCATTTCTTCAGGGTCAGTTGTGACTTTATCTTTTGCATTTCTGATTGTGTTTATTTGAGCTTTTTCTTGGTCAGTCTAGTTAGGCATGCATCAATCATGTTTATCCTTTCAAAAAACCAGTTTTTGGTCTCTTTGGTTTTTGTTGTTGTTGTTGTTGTTGTTATTGTTGTTTTGTATTTTATGTTTGTCTTCTATGCCCCAAATTTGGACTTTTATTTTGGTGGTATGGATTCTTCTGCTGAAATCAGGGTTTTTGTGGTCTTGCTTTTCCAGCTTCCTTAGGTGTCTTGTTAGGCTGTTAACTTGTGATCTTTCATTTTCTTCATGTTTGTTCATAGAGATATTAATTCCCCTCTTGTTACTGCCTTCATGGTATCCCAGAGATTTTGGTAAGATATTTCTTTGTTTTCATTTGTTTCCAGGTATCTTTTAATCTCTGTTTTGATTTCCATGTTGACCCAGGAGTTGTTTAGCATCAAGTTGTTTAGAGTTCATGTCTTTGTGGGTTTGGGGGAAACTTCGTTGGTGTTGTTGATATTCATTTTAATTCCAATTTGATCTGAGAAGCTTCATGGCAGAATTTCAATCTCATGTAATTTGTTTATGATTGATTTATAGCTGAGGATGTGGTCAACCTTAGAGTACGTTCCATGTGGTGATGAGTAGAATGTATATTACATATTTTTGGGGTGGAGTGTTCTGTAAGTATCAATTAAGTTCATTTGGTCAAGCATCACACTGAGGTTCTGAATTTCCTTGTTAACTTTTTGTCTTTATGATCTCTCTGGGGTTGTTAGTGGGGTGTTTAAGCCCCCAGCTAAGATAGTGATAAAGTCAATAGCAATTTTTTAGTTTACCTAGAAGCTGCTTTAGGAAAATTTGTTCTCCTCTGTTGGATGCATATATGTTTAGTATGGATATTTCTTGTTGATGGCTTGAACCTTTTATCATTATGTAGTGACCTTCCATATCTTTTAAAATTTTTGATAGCTTAAAGGGTATTTGGTCTGATATTAAGATTGAGACTCTTGCATTTTTTTGTGTTCTGTTGGCCTGCAATTTTATTTCGTATCCCCTTACTTTGAGTCTATGAGTGTCTTTCTGATGAGATAAGTCTCTTGGAGACAATATATTACAGCCTCATGATATTTTATCCAATTTGCCATTCTATATCTTTTCATTGGTGCCTTTAGTCCATTCACATTCAGGCTAATTATTGAGATGTGAGAGTTTATCCCTGTCATGAGGGTCTTATGGAATTTGTTGTTGTTGCTGCTTTGTTGTCATTCCTTTGATTTTGGGGCTGATTCTTTTCACTGCATTCTTATGAAGGCTGTTGTTGTTCTTTTTTTCTTTCTTTCTTTCTTCTGTGTTTAATACTTTAAGTGTTTCTTCTAGAGCTGGTCTGGAAGCGGTGTAAATTCTTAGGGATTGAATGTCTGGGAAGTAGTCTAATTGCCCATCACTGATTAAACTTAGCTTAGCTGGGTAGGTGATTTGTGGTTGAAATTATTTATCTTTGAAAACTTTGACGATTGGGCTCCAAGCTCTTCTAGCCTGAAGTGTTTCTGTAGGTAAGTCTGCTGCTATTCTAACTGATCTTCCCCAGTAGTTAGTCTGACCTTTCTCTCTTGCTGTCTTTAGGAATTTTTTCTATTATACTTACTTTGCATAGGCGAATTACCATGTGTCTGGGAGTTGGTCTTCTCATTTGTTATCTTGTAGGGGTTCTCTGAATCTCTTGTGTTTGAATGGTCAGATTACTCATGAGACGAGGGAAGTTTTCTTGGATAATTTCATAGAATGTTTGTTCCAAGGTGGTGTCTGTCTCTCTATGGGATTCCAATTAATCTTAGGTTTGGCCTTTTGAAATAATCACTCATCTCTTGGAGGTTTTGCTCTGTCTTTTTAAGCTTCTTTTCTATGTTTTTAACAGTCTGTATTTATTCCATATTTTGTCCTCAGCTCTGAGATTTCCTTCTGCCTAGTTAATTCTTCTTTCCATGCTTATCAATTTGTTATTTACTTCATTCACTGCATTATTTATTGCTGCCATCTCAGTTATCATCTCCTTCATTCTTTCTTCTTGTCTGTCCTCATTTATATTTATTCTCTCTATTAATATCTTGATATCTGAGTTTGTGGTTTGAGACAAGTCATTCTAGAGTTTCTTCATTGTTTGATTTCTGGAGTCTGTATTCTCAATGGCTGGCCTCTAAAGGGTCTGCGTGGGACTCATGTTCTTCCTTTGTTTTTTCTTCATTTGTATAGGTTTTCCTCTTCCTCCCTTTTAAAAATTTCTTCTTTAATTCTGTTGTTCAGTGATAATGGGATATCTTTCATTTCAGTTTGTTCATTCTCCTATTCTTCCTTATGTAGATCCTCTGGTTTCATTAAATTATGAAGCTGGAGTAGGAGTGGGATCCTGTGCTTTTTGCAGTTTTGAGATTTATTTGAGGGAGGAGCTGTGATTTAGAAGCTATCTGCAGTATCTGCTGACAGGTTTGTGGGCCCCCTGGAACCCACCTTCATGCTGCCTTACAGTCTGTCTATGCAGTAGGGGTCTCTGTTTGTCCCTAAAAGCAAAATGAGATAACAAAATGGAAAAGAATAGAAAAAAGGGAAAGAGGAAGAATAAAAGGAGCTTGAGAGAGAGAAGAAGAAGAAGGAAAACAGACAGACCTATCAATTAATGAATAATCAGCAAAACAAAGGCAGCAGAAACAAAAAAGAAAAAACATACACACAATCATACAAACAAACATCCTCATAAATAAACAGAAAACCTTTTTAAAAATTAAAATAATAGAAACAAAGCAAGTACAAAGACATAAACAAAAACAGAAAAAGAGAAAGAAAAAACATGTAAAATTAAACAAAAAACAAATAAGAAAAAAAACTACACTCTCTGGCAGTTTCTGAGAGTCCAGGTTCCTTTCAGGCTTCTGCCTTAGGGAATGACTCTGGTCTCCAACCCCTCCCCTCTGCTCTCATTGCAGGCTGATAGTGTTGCTCTCAGCATTGGTCAGATGACCCATGGACTACTGTGGCAGGAGCATGGATCAGATCTGGACTTGCTCTACTTGTTGCTACTGCTGTCAAGTCTCCCACTCAGATCTGATATGTGTCTGCCTGTTCCAGTGTGGAGAAGGACACCTGTCTCTCTGAATCTGATAAAATAATAGCCTCTGGGTCCCAAGATGGAGGCTCTGCAGACTTGGGTGGGGCAGTGCAAGTCTCTGCCCAGTCCTGAGACTGAGAAGATGGTGTCCAGCAGCATCCCATCACTGGTGTTGGAACTTCATTCCAGATTTCTGTATTTAATTTCTTATGCCAGGTCTGCTGCTGCAGGTGATGGTGTGGGCTGGGTGCCAGTGCTGAGAAGTGACTGTTCTCTGCTGCTTCTTCTCAAGAGAGTCCCCAAGAATGGCAGATGATCCTGAGTGCCCAGGTTCCAATCTCAGGGTGGTGTGGGGCTGCAGTCACCTCCAGAGAAGAGCCCAGGTTTCATGAACCCGAGTCTCATTCACCCACTGGCACACACCCATGCATGCAGAAAGTCTTTATGGACACTCACATTTGCAGAGACTCTCACAGTCCAACCTGTTCCATCACCATCTTGCCCAGAAGTCTAATTTTAAATACTTTTCTCCCTTTTTGAAAGAAAGACTTGACATTATACAAATCTAAGAAGTCTCTTTCTATAAAATAGGCAGAAGCTGATGGAATCAGAAGAAAAACATAATTTTCTTGGAAGAAATTTAGTTGAAAAGCTCCAGTCTGAGACATGCATGCTGACACAAGAGTATTTCTGACATACACCATCTGAACTGTTTGTTTATTCTGTGGAATGAAACCTTGTACTAAGGTGGGATTTATTACAGATAGTGTAGCTCAGCATCAATAAGAGTTTGTGTTAGCAATAAGAACTTGCGTTAGTTATCTATGTGAAATAATTTTCATTTTTTTCCTAAATGCAGCCAGAGACATAAGCTCATCTATTTAATTTAAATTTCTTGTCATAACCAACTGGTCCTTGTGAAGATCAGGACATTTAAAAAAATTTTTTTAAGTTCTGCTTTCAACCATGATTGATAAACTAGAGCAGGCAATATCTTACCAGACACTGGCTATTCATAAAATGGAGCAAGAAATGACACCAAATGTCAGTGAAACAGTGAGGATAACAGGACGCTTACTTTAGGTCCAATCAGGGTCACCAAATGTCAACCTAAAATAATCAAATAGCTCAGGATCTAGTTTAAAGAGTTTATTAAGATGCAAAGTGTGAGGACAGTCATTTGGTTAGCAGAGCTACATCAAGGAATGGTGTTCAGTGCTCTTGGAGAGGGAAAATGTAAACAGTTTACACAGGCAAAATGCAGGAGAAAAGAATGAGGAGATAGATCTGGGCAAGGCAGCTCAGGTAATAAAGAATAAATAGTAAGAGTGTTTGAGGGAGGAAAAGCAGAAATTTTAGTGGTCTTTTTAAACTCAGAAATTGTTTTAGACAAGTTTTTGTTCTTCCCTTGTAAAGAAATAACTTTATTAAAATCTCTTCTGGATACTTCCAGAAATCAATAAAAACAATTTTCTCAATTATTCTGTTTTATCCTAGAGCCAGTTTCTTTGCTAATTGAGTGTGCAAGTAAATTATTTTAGGCATTTCAAAGGTACACCATTTAACCATTACAATTTTTTTTTTACAAGTTATATGAAACTATTTTTCTTAATAACAAAAAATGACACCAATAAGTATTCTACATGAATTCAGCTGGAGTTGATAAAAGTTAATCTTTTCTTAAGAAGAAAGACTTGGATTTAAATAAACAATTTTTCATGTTTTGGCTTATCTTCCTAAGTGATCAAAAGACCATAGAGAAATTTTGGCCACTTAAGAAGAAAGCTTAGATATTTCAATTAAACCAAGCTTCAGAACTTGGCTGGGTTTAAAAGCTACAAATTTTGCTTAAGCTACAAAGGTTCATTTCCCCATTTCAAAAAGAAAAAGCTTTCTCTTTGGCCAAATTTAGAAGAGAGGAAGGGTTGAAAATGTTAGCAAGTAAGACAAGCAAAATATTAACCTCAAAGGAAAAAACTGCAAACTGGAAACATCAGAAGCTCTAAGAAATTGACAAATGAAATTCCTACTGCTGAAAGTAGAGCTTCAATTCCAGTTACACTGAACATGGAATTGGGCATTAAATAAAGTCTGTATTTCAGCTAAAGCTAAAAATATTAAAAACTGAAAGAAGCCCAACCAGAGAACCCTGCCACCTCCAATGAGGTCAGATGAGCAAAAGCCACTTGTGCTGGTACCAAAGTGCCAAATGTCAGTGAAACAGTGAGGATCACAGAAGGCATACTTTGTGTCCAATCAGGGTCACCAAATGTCAACCTAAAATAATCAAATGGCTTAAAGAGTTTATTTAAATGCAAAGTGTGAGGGCAGCCATTTGGTGAGCAGAGCTACATCAAAGAATGGTGTTCAGTGCTCTTGGAGTGGGAAAAATGTAAATAGTTTACACAGGCAAAATGCAGGTGTGAAACAGAATTAAATTGTCCATACAAATGTTAGCATATAGATATAGGATTTGGTTGACTACAATTAATTACACTTAAAGGGAGTTGTTTAGCATTCTATTGTAAAGAGGTACTAGTCACAAGGGTCTCTGTCTCCAAAGTCACTTAGTCTAGATTTGAATAAGCAACAGGGAATCTGGTTAATATATAACATCTAAACACAAAGGTCAAAGAGCAACAGCCATGCACCAGAGGTGGGGATGGGAAACAGTCATGTTATATGAGTTAGCTTTCAGTGCTTAACTTTTCCTCTTGGCAAAAAATTTGGAAGGTCCTGATTTTTTTTTTTTACATAATAAAAGATCTAATAAAATCCAGTGCTTTAAACTTTTTATTGCATTTCTATTTCAACTTTCTACATCTCTTAAAAAGGTAATCTTAGTCACTTTAGAGACTTTGGCACCATATTTTATTAACCAAAATCAAACAGGTAACTGAAAGACAGAGCCCAAAATACACAACAATAATCCTCTCCCAGAACCCTGGGTGAGTCACAGGACATTGAGATTAACAACTCCTATGTATTTGTCTTTCAACTACCCGGCTCTACCCTTTTTATGTGTGTGACTAACCCATCCATCAACCTGCTGCCCATCACTGTGATGTCAGTTCCTATGAATACTTGCCTGCCCTGCCTACCCACAAAATAATTTTTAAAAAGCCCCTAGTCTCAAGCTCTGTCAGCCATACTTTTTAAAAGCTCTGGCTCTTCTCTCCATCTTGAAGAGGTAGATTCACCTTCTCTCTCTCTCTCTCTCTAATCTGCTTTCTAAATAAACTATTTGTCCTAATCTAATTTCTGTACAGTTTTTTGCATCTTACCAGTGGCAATAGCCCATTGAACTAACATTTTGGTGACTCTGTATGGGACTTTACTCTTCATGGAGTTTCTTTCAGGCTCTTTTTGTCACTTTCCTCTTTTTCTAACTCAAGTGTCTTTGTGGACTGTGCTAGAAATCAGACGGCAACTAATGATTCTGGCTGGCCAGAGCTCTCCTTGGCTCTCTCTCTCTCTCTATCATCTTCTTTTTCAACACCTGATCCAAGGAACTAATTTGACTGAACCTCCCTCTAACCTCAGTTTTTTTTTGATACAAAATTACTACTTCAGTGAGTCAGTCCATGCTTTATCCTCTCTCTCATTAGCAGGCCCATGAACAAACTCAAGAGGATACTGTCTCAGCTTGGGGTCTTTTCTCACTGGGAAATCTTGGTACCAAGTCTCTTAAGCACAAGTAGGAGCAGCCTAGCTACTCAGTGAAAGGACTGCCTCTGGTGTGTTGAAGGGATCAGGGGGGTGTCCTTTCTTACTTAATACCCACATAATCAGGTTGATTCCACCGATTCTCTTTTGGGACACCAACTGAGAATTTGGAGAGTTTTTTTTTTTTTTTTTTCCTTTCTGACCTCATGAGATCATTCACAAAACCACTTCCTCTTTTCTCTTTAGAACTCTTCATGGGAAATCCTCAATACGGAATGACCAAGAACCCTCTTGTTGAAATGCATTCTAGGGGGTCTTGGGACCCTCTTGATAAAGAGTAGAATCTGTCTTAAGCATCTCCTCAATACCAGTTAGGCAACCAAGAGGTGGGGCTCAAGGCAGGCCACTGGCCTCTAATATTCTCCTTCCACTTGACCTCTATTGCTGCCACAAGGGCAAATGGTCTGAGGTTCTCAAAATGGCATGCTGTCTGGACCATTGTTCCTTCTGTGGCATACTCTTTTTAATTCCTTTTTAAATTACTTTATCTCTTTCCTGCTTTCTCTCTGACAACTCAGACCCAGCCAACCGGACTCCCCTTTTTTCCAGTTTCAGTCTCCTCCGTCACTACCTAGTAACACCCTTGGCAGCAGCCACAGTAGCTGCAGCATAAATTGAGCCATGTGTGCTGCCTCCTCCTATCTCCATGCCTTTATCCACTAATACTTGCTCCAGACATCCCTTTAAACATCTCAAACCCTATTCATAAGCTTCCCCTTCGAGAAGTGGCTGGGACAAGAGATATTATTAAAGTTTATGTTCCTTTTTTCCTATATTAAAATTTCTCCCAATTTAAATCTAAACTGGGATTATCAGTCTTCCTCCTAGACAAAAGGGAAGAGACCACGTGTTACTTAACAAATCCCATTCTCACACACACACACACACACACACACACACACACACACACACACACACACAGGCTGTTGTCATTCTAACCTACTGGTTCAAAGCAAACTTCCAAGTGCTCTAGTAAAATCTTACTTCCTATGATTTTACTATGTGCTAAAACATTAGTGCTAGATAACACCAGTTTTTGTTATGTCAGGATTTCTAAAAGGTTTTTTGGAAAGAAAGTTAGATCCCTTTTTGCACCCAACTGACTTCCCAGTGCAGGACAGGTAAAGTTTCATATGCTAAATAACTATCTGCATGACATAATGGGGTACGGTAACTGGTCATTCTTACCTGACTATTGGATCATTTTACTGAGCTCAGTACTTCTGCAGGATGGGGGAAATGCTAAATACACTCTGTGTGACACAGTGAGGCATGTAAAGCAATCACTCTCACCTAATTGTCCACACCTCGAAACTAAGACTGTAATTTAGTAATTTATAAAGTGTCTTAATAAATCTACCTCTTCATAATTGGAAATAGGGACAAATCATTTCACATCCATGTGATCTGTTCACTCTAAAGAGTTTTGCATCAGACCATTATAAATAGAGAAATGGTCAAAGGTTTCATATGTATACACATTTTTATTAATTTACTTCACTATTTTGCAAACAAGATTATATCCTATGAGGTATTACATGCCGAATTCCAGAGGCTACAATTGGAGCTATGAGTACCAAGCTTCCAATTACAGAAAAACTCTTGAGGATTTTTTAAATAGCTGAGATGTTAAAGAAGTAAAAGGGTGCCAACATGGAGGGTGACAGGGCCAGAGTGTCAAAAAAAAAAAAAAAAAAAAAACAGGCATACCAATTGACAGTCACTATTTGCAATAAAATTCTAATGGTTCAATGGAAATCTGCTATGGAAGATGGTATTCATTGCTATGGCACAAACTTCAGGGGACACTTAAAGCACAGTGGCCCCCAAAAGGCCTAAACCTCCAGGAACATGTCCACTGTGCAGCTCATAGAGCCATTGGGGAAGAGGTGCACCCTTTTCCAAAAGGGAGGGGATACACTTGGCTTAAAAATGGTGGCCACTGAGGAGGCCTGGAAATCTCCTATAAAACCTGACACTAGCTCACCATCAGCAAAACAAACTCTGGGTGACTATTAGGGTGCTGGAACTCAAATTAATTTCTTAATTAATATAGGTGCCAGCCATAAGATCCTTTTGGCATACATAGCCTTATAATAATCAAAAGTTACTAAAAGGTTACTTCAAATTATAAATATAAAAAGTTATTTATAAAAGGTTACAAAAAGAACTAGAAAGCAAAGGAAAGATGCTAAAAAGTTGTGAGTACAAAAGCATATTTTTGGTAAGAAAGGATATAAAGAAATTTATATAGAAAAGAACCATGTATAGTAAATTTTATATAGAAAAGGACCTTGTATGGTAAATTTTTTCCCATAATAAAATGACTGGTTATTTAAAAAAGAAAAAAGTATAGGACAAAGATAAAGGGTTCAAGCATGATGTAAAATGGTATGTATAATGTTTATGAAAAAATATGTAAAACAAACTCTATGAACAATCAAGTTTACAAAAAATGTTAGTTATGTCAATAAATTTATTGATATTAACTGCACTAATGTTTTTATAGCCACCCTGTGAATAAGGAGTTGCCAACACACTGAGAGTCCAAATTTTGAGTACTTTATAGCCAACAGTCAAGAGCAGGCTCATGCCAGAAAGAAATTCTCAACCCCACATGAAGCAAGCAGGGGAGTTATATAGCAAAAACCATAAGGTTACAGAGTTTGGCTTTGGGGTAGGGGAAAAGGAGATTTTTTTTTCAAAATACAGGTTATTAAACTGTAGGGGAGGTGTAAATTAACTGTAGGAGGGGAGAGTGTAAATTACATAGCATGACAGAACTGTTTCAGGAATGTTGTAGCCCTCCAAGGATGGAATGGAAAAGCCATAAATAATGGGACATGATTTATGGCCTACTGGAAAGGTTAGGTCAGTCACACGGAGGAGGGGTGAGAGGGGGAACTAGAAGACAAAATGGAAGAACTACTGCAAAATGGAGTTACCTTGATTAGGTCACTAACAGTCATTTCATTCCTTCCATTTAGTTGTTCAGGAGTCGAAGCGTTGACTCATTTATCACGGGCAGAGGATTGGAATGAGCGCTCATATACATGAGTTTTACAGACACAATTTCTTGTTTAATGAACCAGATTATCAAATTTAATATACAGGACCCAATGAGCAAACTGAGAAGGAGGAGAAGCAGAGGGCCAGTCAGACCTGCAATTAATGTGGTTAGCCATGAGTTCCACTCAAATAAGTTTTGAAACCAGGATTTGTTATTTTTTCTTTCCTTTTTTCTTCTATCCAAATTTTCTTGAACCTTTTGGAGTTTTTAATGACTCCTGATTTATTGGCATAGAAATAGCATGATTCCCCTAGTGCTACACAGAGTCCTCCTTGGTCAAGGAATAATATATCTAGACCGTTGCGATTTTAAAGCTCAACTTTTGCTAAGGATACTACTTGGTCATGGAACTAATTGATGGTAAATTGAAGGTTTCCTATGTCTGTATCCATTTCTTGAGCAAGGTTGGATAAACTTAGTTCACTGCGGACTAGGGCTGTGGTGCTTAGAGTTGCTGTTCAAGTTACACTGAAGCCTATTAAAGCAGGTACTAGCAAAGGGCTGGCATGTTTCCAACGAGTGGCTGGGAAGCCAGGGGGACTCAGCAAAAGGGTTCCCTCAGGGCCACTATGAGCATATACCTGGGGAAGTACATGAATGGCAACACATAAGGTAGGTTCATTGTTTAACTTTTCAATAGTAATGCATATCCAGTAAGGGCAGAAGAAGCGATCAACCTGATCACATTGCCAGTCAGTAGAATTTCAGGGCAAAGATAAAAATCTACTGCTTGCAGATTAGAAGAGGTGTGTAGATTAAAATAAGGATTTCTGGTATGACAGGCACCAGGGAGAGAGTTGGAGGTATATATTTTAGGGGAGAGAGCCAGGAGGTCAGATAAGTCAACCTTGAATAATACAGACATTTCCTGTTTATATGACAACTTTTGGTTGACTAACACCTTTCCTGGTGAAAAAAAAATTAGAGAAAATAATAGGTGGATTTCTAGCATGTCCATCAGGGAGAAGACTGGTTATGAAACAACACCAGAGTGAGAAAGTCTTAGCTTGAGAGGGTGGGATCCAGGCGTGGCTGTCCATTGTTGACTGTTGTCCTTGGCCTTTTCGACTCGGGGATGGAGAATCCAAGCTGGTATCCCGTCAACCTTGAGTGCTGTAGGAGTGGTGAGGATGACAATGAAGGGTCCTTCTCATGCAGGAGTTCATCCTTATTTCTGGAACTTTTTGATGTATACCAGATACCCAGGCTAGAAGGGATGGCAGGGCATGGAGGAGGGAGTTAGTAAAGCAGCATGGATATTGGAATGGATGGCAGCCTGGACCTGTTGGAGATTCAAGGATAGAATCTACCTTCAAGGATAGATTCTCTTAATCAGGGTAGTAAGGGAGGGGGCCTTCCAAACATGATTTCATATGGGGTGAACCCAGCCTAGTAAGGGTGCATCGGACTCAGAGGAGGGCCAAGAGTAAAAGGCTTATCCATTTTTCAATGGTCTCTGTCTCTATTATTAATTTGGCTAAAGTAGTTTTTAAGGTTTGGTTCATGCGTTCTACCCGTCCAGAGCTTTGTGTTTGGTAGGCATAATGTAACTTCCAATTCAGATTTAGTGTTTTGCTAGCAACCATTTGAGCTATAGATGAGGTTAAGGCAGGACCATTATCAGAACCAATGGAGAGAGGGAGTCCAAACCTAGGAATAATGTCATTTAATAAAAACTTTGTGACCATAAGTGAGGTTTCATTTTTTGTGGCAAAAACTTCCACCCATTATGAAAAAGAGTCCACAAAAACCAGTAGATATGTATAATCTGCATGAGGGGGTTTTGCCTCAGTAAAGTCCACTTCTCATGTTTCTTTGGGGCTCATTCCCAGGGCCCTGATACCATTTGGTGGTTTTGGTCCCTGTTTTGCATTTACTTGTGCACAAGATGGGCATGTTTCAGTGGCTATGGCAGCAAGTGTTCTTAAATCTTGAATGTAGTAGTACCGGTTTAGCATTTCAGCCAATTTAGTGGCTCCCAGGTGGGTAGTAGAATGATGTTGATTCATCAGAAAGGAACAGTTAGAAGGTCCAAGGGTGACTGGGCGGATGATTTTGGAGTCCTTAGTTATCCATCATCCTGAGGTTTCTTTGTGTGTTCCCACTAGGTCAGCTTGCTCCTCTTCTTCTCAGGTATAGGTGGGCTGCTTTGGAAGTGAGAGAACTTGAAAAGTTTTAGTTAGCAGAATAGTGAGTATCTGATCAGCTAGGCAATTTCCTGTTGCCTCCAGAGTGTTTGATTTTTGGTGTCCCCTGCAATGAATGACAGATACCTCTTTGGGAAGCCATATGGCCTCTAGAAGGGCTAAAATTCCCTCTTTGTTTTTTATAGTCTTACCTGCCACAGTAAGAAGTCCTCATTCTTTGAAGATTATGGCACGGACATGGAGAGTAGCAAACGCATACCTGCTGTCAGTAAAAATATTTACCCATTTTCCTGTTCCCCAGTACAGGGCCTGGGTTGAAGCAATTAGTTCAGCTTTTTGGGCAGATGTACCATTGGGCAAAGACTGTGACCAGATTACATCGTGAGCCATGGTTACCACTGCACCAGCCTTGCAGACTTCCTTTATTACCAGACTTCTGCCATTTGTGAACAGGTCAGCATCAGCCTGGTTTAGGGGAGTGTCCCAAATATTGGGATGGCTGGCTTGAGAGACATCTAATACATCCTCACAATTATGAACTGGCATTTCTGGGTCATAATCAGGCATTAGAGTGGCAAGATTGAGGCTCTGAGTAGGATAGAAAGTTAGTCTAGGCTGGTTGAGTAGGAGGCTTTGATATTGAGTGGTAGGAGAATTTGACATTCAGTGGCCCATGGCCCCTCAAAGTAGGGCTTCTACATCATGAGGAACGGTCAGGGTTAGTTTTTGACCAAAAGTCAGTTTACTTGCCTCCTTTCAGGCCATGGTTGGGGTTTGTTTACCCTTTTAAAGCCAATATCCTAAATAGGAGACCTCAGCTAAGCAGAGTTATATACCTTCTTAGCTGATACATGGTAACCCAGGTCCTGGAGAAGCTGTAACAAAGCCTTGGTGGCTTTCAAACAAGTGTCTAAATCTGCCACCATGAGCAAGATATCATCTACATACTGTAGCAAAGTACATTCAGGGTGCAAGGCATGGAACCCTGTTAGGTCCTGTTGCAAGGCTTCCCTGAAAAGACTCAGGGAGTTTTTGAATCCCTGTGGCAACTGTGTTCAAGTCAGCTGACTGGTATTGCATGAATTGGGATCCGTCCATTCAAAGGCAAAAATGGGTTGACTAACAGAGGACAAGGGAATGGAGAAAAATGCATCCCTCAAATCTAAGACAGTGCAAACCTGGTGTTAAGGGGGAAGTAAGTTGAGTAACATGTAAGGGTTGGGAATAGTAGGATTGTTTTAACCCACTTATTAATCTCCCTCAAGTCCTGGACTGTTTGGTAGTCAGAGGTACCCAGTTTTTGAACTGGCAAGAAAGGAGTGTTCCATGCCGATTGGCATGGTGTTAGCATATGAGCCTTTAAAAGTCTTTTGATATGAGGAACAATTTCCCTTCAAGCCTGCAAACACATAGGGTACTGATGTACTCTGACCAGGGTGACTAATACCAATAGCCTTACCACAACTGGGGGATGATGTTGTGCCAATCCTGGTGGATTTGTCTCCATCCAGACCAAAGGATATTCTTGCTATAGCTGCTGAAGCAAACTTGATGAGGCATTCTCAGTGGAAGAGTTAGAGGAAGTTAGAAGGTACTCTTCAGAAAGGAACAGTTAGAAGCATTTGATAGGCAGTGGGAACAAACACTTCAGTTTTGTCAGGTGAAAACACAATGGTTGCTCTTAACTTTCAAAGCAAATCCTGGTCCCTGAGGGGGTATGGGCAGTCAGTGACTATTAGGAACGAGTGGGTAACCAATTTTTGACCTAAGTCAACAGTCCAATCAGAGGTGAGCTTACAGTTTGTAATTGTGCCTGTTTATTGTGCCTTGTAATTGTGCCTTGAATGGAAATTTTTTTGTTGTACATGGGTCTTAGTGGTGATTTTAGGACTGAAAGTTCCACCCCAGTGTCCACTAAAAGTTGGAATGGGTGGTCCCCAATAGCTGCAGTTATCATGGGCTCTTGGGGGCCTAAGGAAAAAGAGCCTTGGCCTCTTCAGGAAGAGTCATTTTCAGTCCTGCCCTCCCACCCCCCACAGTGGGCAAAACCAGGACTGGCTTAGGGTTGTCCATTTTGGGGGCAACAGGGAAAATCATTTTTCCAATGACTGAATTCATTGCAATATGCACTTTGATCCTTAGCCAGCAGGGGACATCAAGTTCTCTTTTGTCCTTTTCTAGTCTCCCCTTTTTTCTTGTGTGGTGGTCTTGAGTCAGGCTGGGAAGCTTGGAGGGCAGTTACCAATATTTTGCCTGATGTTTGACCATTTTATCTGCCTCCTGTGCTGCCTGTTTTTGTTTTTCTGCATCACGGTTATTAAAAACCTTTTGGGCTACTTTGAGCAGCTGGAACATATTCATTCCTGCAACGTCCTCAAGCTTTTGTAATTTTTTGCAGATATCAGGGTCCACTTGGGCCATGAAAGTCAAATTAACAGTCTGAGTATTTTGGGATGCTGAGGGATCAAACGGGGTATAGGTACGGAATACTTCTTGAAGACATTCAAGGAATGCTCTGGTGACTCCTCAGGACCCTGAAGAATTTCTGTAATTTTAGAAAGATTGATAGGTTTCTGGGCTGCTCCCCTCAAACCAGCTAACAGTCTGGTGATAGGTATCTAATGCCCTGGACCCTGCCAAAGTGTTAGGGTCCCAATATGGATAAGAAAAGGGAAAAACTTCATTTAAAACTTTCCTTCTCTGTACCAACAGTTGAGGCTAGTACAGAAGTTTTAGCTTCAGCTCTGATGCACTCTCACTCCTCAGAGGTAAATAAGGTTAGATGGAGCTGCTAGCAGTCATCCTAGGTGGGACCATGAGTATGCATGATTGATTCTTACCAGAGAGGTCAGAACCTGAGGTTTCTCTGAAAACAGCAGATTTTGAGCTTTCCAATTGTACAAACCAGAGGTAGAAAAAGTAACATACACCAAGAAGGGTCCCTCAGTCTGATCTGCCTCCCATAGAGGGTGAACTTCCTGGAGGGGAAGGAGGGGAGCCAACTTAGGGGTAGGCTCAGAAGGGGGCAGAACAAAGGAAGACTGTGGAACAGAGGAACATGATGGGAGAGGACAAAGAGACTTGGAGACAAGTATGTGAGAAGGGTCCTGAGTTTTAAAAGAACATACCTTAGCTGGGTTTGGTGGCTCAGCCTGTAAACCCATGCTTTGGGAAGCTGAGGTGAGTGAATTGCCTGAGTCTGCGGGTTCAAGACCTGCCTGGGCAACTTGGCAAGGCCTCATCTCTACAATAAATCAAAAAAATTACCCGGGCATGGTAGCACATACCTGTAGTTCCAGCTACTTTGAAGGCTGAGGCAGAAGGATCACCGGAGCCCAACAGGTCTGGGCGACTGAGTGAGACTCCAACTCAAAAAATAAATAAATAAATAAATAAAATAGCATATCTTTATCCATGTAGGGGGATTTTGGACTAAAATCAACCATTGGCTGATATAGGAAAATTGTTCAGGGTGACCAGGAGTCCCTGTGATGACCTTCCAGACAGATTGAGAGATAAAAACGTCCAGAGACCCAGTGGAGGACCATCCAATATTAAATGAAGGCCAGTCAATTTTACAGAGGGTCTGGAGCCTACCTTTCAAGAGGTGGACACCATAGTCCTCACTAAATTCAGCAGAAAAATTCTTTATCATACAGCCCAGGAGACTGAAGGATCAAGAAGCCTGTGACCCCATATCAAAACCAGTGAAGGAACAAAAACTGAAATCTGAAACTGAACCGAGACTCTATTCAGTCAATGTTTTGGTCTAATGAACAGTGTCTAAGGGACAGCCTCATCAGGCCATCACTTCCTTAATAGAATGGCCACAAACAGAACAGATTCTTACCTCCTAGGAGAATACAGGCAGACTCGGGTATCTTTGAGGCAATGGGATGTCAGTGGTCATTCCAACTCCCTCCAGGCTGGATGAGAGGTTATGGGGCCCTGGAACATCTCAGTGGGTGCTTCTCCTATAACTTCTCCACCAAGCTGGGGAGAGCCAGAGTGGGGCCGCTTCCTGACCTTGGAGATCTTGCTGGGTCCTCCAAATGTTATAGTCGCACTGTTAGTGAGGAGTCACCAACACACTAAGAGTTCAAATTTTGAGTCCTTTATAGCTGACGGTTGAGAGCAGACTCATGCCAGAAAGAAAATCTTGACCCCCAAATGAAGCAAGCAAAGGGTTTATATAGCAAAAACCGTAAGGTCACAGAGTTTCAGTTTTGGATAGGGAAAAAAGAGATTTTTTTCAAAGTACAGGTCATTAAACTGTAGGGAGGAAGTGTAAATTAACCACACTAGGGGAGAGTGTAAATTACATAGTGTGACAGAACTGTTTCAGGGATGTTATAGCCCTCCAGAGGAGGAAACAGAAAAGTCATAAATTACAGGACATGATTTATGACCTACTGGAAATGTTAGGGTGCTCACAGAGAGAAGAGGTGAGAGGGGGAACTGGAAGAACTACTACAAAATGAAGTTACTTTGGTTAGGTCACTAACTTATGTCACTAACAGCCATTTCAATGCTAGGCCAAAATGCTACTCAAGAGATCAGAACACAAGCCTCTTAATTGGCAATTTTGAAAAGAATTTTCTTCTATATAACAGAGGGATGGGGAAAAAAAAGTGGAAGGGTGGGGAGAAAGAGGCTGACTCATTAATGCCCTGCTGTCTTTCTTGGTTTTTATTTTAAAATCTCTATTGGGAAGCAAGCTATGCTTTATCCTTTTATTTTTTTCCTTTTCAAGATCTTGGGACTATTACTTTGGTTAAATAGGTAACTTTTGCAATGGTCTAAAATCCTGTGTTATAACATTGTGCTTCTGAAACCATTAATATTTACACTTTTCAACATGTAGAGTTTCAGATTCTCCATTGGCTTATCTATGATGGTGTAAGAAACAAAAAGTGGCTTCAGGAACCACACCTCCTCCCACATCCTCCTCTTGAATTGCCTCAGACCAGATAAATTGTTTTGTAGACAATATCTGTTGTAAAATCGCAAATTGTTTATGAGATCTCAGTCACCCATGGTTGTTTAAAATCAACTATAGTGTTTTTTCAGTGCCAAATTGCTAATGACTTTAAAATTTCCTTCCAGGCTTAAGGATTACTAATCCAACATAGGATGGATAACAGAATGACTTTTGTTTAAAGTATTGCTAATTATTTTTGTTCAAACAGAAAACTCGTGAATTGGAAATGGCTGGTAGGTATTCTGCAAAACACAATGTATTCTGGAAAAAAACCCTCTTCCTACTCCTCCCATCAGAAGTGGAGAGATGTTAATCTCCTGAGTGGTGGTTACCTGGACTCCACTTTCTTTAGCATATCAATAATTGTGGAAGTATATCAGGACTATTATTTTAAAAAGGAACAGTTTTCACTCACCCATGCTATCTGTTTTAAATTTTATTTTTCATTATTATTTCCTACAATTTAAACTACAACTTGACTAAATGTCTCCAGACTAACATTATCATTTTTTCTGCAGATTTTCTCAAAGTAGCTATATTTCCTTGTTAAAGTTATTATCTGAATATTTAGCAAATATTTTTTTCTTTTGCTCAGATTATTTTTCTCTGCTTTCCAACATATACAGTATCCTCTGTATATAAAAAACAAAAATAGCCGGGCTTGGTGGCTCAGCCTGTAATCCCACGCCTTTGGGAGGCTGAGGTGAGTGGATTGCCTGAGCCCGTGGGTTCGAGACCCGCCTGGTCAGCAAGACCTCATCTCTACAATAAATCAAAAAATTAGCTGGGTGTGGTAGTGCACGCCTATAGTTCCAGCTACTTGGAAGGCTGAGGCAAAAGGATCGCCGGAGCTCAGCAGGTCAAGGCTGCGGTGGCTGGGAGCAGCCGCTGCACTCCAGTCTGGGCGACAGAGTGAGACTCCAACTCAAAAAAAAACAAAAAACCAAACAAACAAACAAAAAAACAAAAACAAAAACAAAACAAAACAAAAACAACAACAACACCAAAAAAACAAAAATAATACTAACTTTAATAAATCTTTCTCTTTAAAAAACCCTTCTAACTGTCTTTAAATCCCATCACAAAACCCAAAGCAACTTGGAAACAAACTGTGGGGACATATGAACTAAGGAGCTTGCTGGTACAATAGTGGGATCTGCTTTCTTTCCTATAGTGGATGTTGAACCCACTGGGGTAACTATAAATACATTTTGCCAGGCATCAAAGCCTTAATATGTCATGACAGTGACCATAATGACCTTTATTATAGTATTATTAATGCTAATAGTATGTGCTTTTACACAGTCCTTTGTGTATGGGCACTAGAAATACTGTAACAGCTCCATTGGCTCCTGTCCCCACATTCCTTCCTCTTACTGTAGGCAGATAGGGACATCTCTACACCTAATTGATCTGGAGGTAGCTAGAGAAAACAGACCACTTTCCACATTCCTTGGTATTAATTAAGAATATTTTTAAATAATCAGAGAAGGGAATGAAATAACAGAGCTGAAAATGAAGATTATCTGGCCTTCTTCAGCACATACACAACAATAATCCTTTCCTGGATTGCTGAGTGAGTCACAGAACATTGAGATTATCTCCTAAGAACTTGTCTTTCAACTACCCAGCACTGCCTTTCTCATCTATTTGACTGATCCATTCATTTGCCTGCCATCAATCACTGTGATGTTAGCTCCTGTGAATGCTTGTCTGCCCTGCCCACTCCCAAAAGAAGTTTTAAAAAGCCCCTAGTTGAAGTTCTGGCAGTCATGCTTTCTTTAAGCGCTGCCCCTCTCTATCTTATAGAGGTGGATTCACCCTCTCTCTCTCTAATTTACTTTCCAAATAAATTATTTTTCCAAATCTAATTTATGTGCAATTCCTGGCATCTTACCCCTGGCACAAGTCCATTCACCTAACAGCAACTCTTTTTCATTAAGTTTTTTTCATTATAAAGCTAGTATCACTTTACAATTTTGGAAATAAAATGCATAGCTAAATTGTTTATTAATTGCTGCATAAGAAATATAAGGTATTAAAACAATAGTGAACATTTTATAAAACACAGTTTTTTTGAGGCAAGTATTTGGGAATGACTTAACTAAATAATAATGGTTCAGGATGCCTCATGAGGTGGCAGTTGAAGAGAGCAACCACTCATCATAATGGTACAAATATTACTCTAAACTGAAAACTTTTGTACCAACAGCAGCTGTAGAAAAAGACTTACCTGAATATGTTTTTGATTGATGACTAAATCAGGGTTTTCTGAGAATTCAACTGCCATAAATCATCTTCAAGGTAGCTTCCAGCCAGGAAGATTGTTCATTAGAATTGGGATACAAAAATTGTGGAAATAAACCAAATAGACTCTTCCATACTTTCCTTCAGCCACTCTCCCCACCCTTTTGTTACACTTATATATAAACAATTTCTTCTGGCTCTTTGAATAGTCACTACTTGTAAAATGCTCCCCTATACACATGTGAAATAAGATTTTTCTCTTGTTAATCCATCTGTTGTCCATTAATTTACAGTCTCCTTATTCCTTATTTAGCCTTCCCTCCCTTAATCACTAGGACCTACATTGATAGAGGAAACGTTTTCCCCTCAACACAGCCAAAATGTCAACTGGTGATGAAACATCTAAAACCTTGACCTGAAGGATCTGATTCTATGGCTCATGAACATGGCTGATAGCAGGGGGCTGCAACTTCCTGTATGATGTGGAGCACTCCATAGGGCTGCTCAAGTACCCTCGTGTATATGATGACTAACTTCTAGACTGAGTGATTAAAAGAGAGCAAAACAAAACCTACAATTTTTTTATAACCTAGCCTTAGTGCTCACATATTTTCTTTTATGTAAAATCCTATATGTTGCACACACTATCTCTATTAATTGCGGGAAAGAATTATATAAGGAATAAGCAACAGATGGCAAGAACCAGTGAGGGCCATTTTAGAGCCTATCACAATAACTTTGTTTTTCTATTTAATAGAAATCTTATAATAAATACAATTTTAAATTCCACTTTTAAAATTAACATTATATATATAAAACCATTTATTGACTGGGCATGGTGGCTCACACCTGTAGACACAGCACTTTGGGGGGCTGAGGTAGGAAGATTGCTAGCAGCCAGGAATTCGAGACTAGCCTGGGCAACAAAATGGAATTTCATTTCTACAAAATTAAAAAAAAAAAATTATCCGTGATTGGTGACACTGAAAAGGGTGATTATGATGATAATGTAATACAAATATTGTGGTTTTTGTTTGTTTTTTTGAGTCGGGGTGGGTGGGAGAAAAGGGTCATATTCTGTATATTGTATAAAGGTAGAGCCAATGGTAACATGCTGGGTGTTGGGTGTAAGAGAGAGAGAGGAATCAAAGTTGACTTTGATTTACAGTTTGAGAGCCTGGAAAAATACAGTTGTCGTTTTCTAAGATAAGAGACTGCTATAGAAACAGGTTGCAAGGGAAAGATAAGAAGGGATTTGTATTTCACCATACTAAAATTGCATTTGGCAGGTAAGCAGTTGAGTATACATGCTTGGAGTTATTTTAGTTACTATGGCTCTGTAAACAATTATCCTAAATTTAGCATCTTAAAACAATTATAGCATTTATTTTATTCTTGTATCTACAATTTAGACTGAGATTGATGATAGTGACTGATCTGTGTTCCACTTGGCATCTGATGAAGTGACTTGGAGGATGGGAAGATGAAATCTTCTGAAAGCTCATTCAATCACATGTCTGCTGGTAGATGTTGACTGTTATCTGAAACCCTATTTGAGACTCTTGGATAGAATACCCAGAAATGACCTCACCACATGGCCCAGGCTTCTTCACAATATGAAAAAAAATGGTTCCAAAGCAAGCATCTTGAGAGAAACTGGGAGAAGCACACACACACACACACACACACACACACACACACACACACACACACGCGCGCGCACA